>NW_027185798.1:46567650-46575894 GCF_028583685.1 Petaurus breviceps papuanus
TTAATCTGAAGGTGGCATTGGGGGAGGGCTACCTTTCCTGGCCTGCGTCCCTTCCTCAGCCCCCAAGAAGCAGCCTAGACTTCTCATTCTCAAGTTCTTGGCTGTTCTCTTTAGTTTCTTCTCATCTTAACTTTACCAAAGCCCTGCCAACCTCCCCCTCCACACCTGATGGCAAACCCGTCTTGGTTGTCAGCCACATTCTGGATATGACTCTTCTGGCTTCCAAGTCAGCTGTCTTTTTTCCCCTCCTCATTAGTAGGAAACATCCGCCAAGCCTGGATCTGCAATTTACCACCTGGTACTTTCTTTTCTCCACCTGGGTCTCCTCTTTCTAGCATCTCCTATAGCATCATTGTCTGGATCATGCATTTGTCACCGATCTCAAGCCTTCTGTTGGTTTTCTTTTCATGTGTTTCTTATCCTCCCTACCTGACTATAAATTCCATGGGTGGGGAATGTGTGACAGTGATGGACTTTTGTCACAGAATCATAGATTTTGAAAGTTGGAAGGGCCTCTAAGGCCATGAGGTCAGAAATTCTCATATAAGGAAATGAGGAACAGAGAGAGGTTAAGTGATATGCCTAAATCACCCAGCTAGTAAATGTCTGAAGTGAGATTCAAACCTGGCTCTTCCCTGATTCCAAGGCCATTTTCTGTCCACTGTAAGTAGGTGTCATAGTGAATAGAGTGCTAGATCTGGAGTCAAAAAGACCTGAGTTCAAATCCTGCCTTAGACACTTACTAGCAGTGTAATGATAGGCAAGTCACTTAATTTCTCTTAGGTTTAATCTCCTCATTTGTAAAATAGGAATGATAATGGTACCTACCCCGTAGGGTTGTTATGAAGAGGGAATGAGACAACATATCTAAAGTGCTTTGTAAAGCTTTAAAAGCTATATAAATATTATTATATTTTGCTTTTTGGAGGGGGAAGGTAGAGCAATTGGGGTTAAGTGACTTGCCCTAGGTCACCCGGCTAGTTTTGTGTTAAGTGTCTGAGGCCAGATTTGAACTCAGGTCCTCCTGAATCCAGGGCCTGTGCTCTATTCACTGCACCACCTAGCCATGCCTAAATATTATTATTGATTTATTATTACTACACCAGTGGTTCTTAGAGATGAAGATTAAGGCCAAACTCTTGACCTCAGGTCCCCTTTACACATTTAAAAATTATTGAGTACCCCAAAAGGTTTTCATTTATATGGGTTATATCTATTGATATTTATTTCATTAGAAATTAGAACAATATTTTTTCAATTTCTTCAAAAATAATAAACATATTATATGTTAACATAAATAACATGTTTTAATGAAAACAGCTATTTTCCAATACAAAAAAAAATACTAGTGAGAAGAGTGGCATTGTTTTATATATTTTTGCAAATCTCCTTAATGTCTGATTTAATAGAAGACAGATTCTCCTATCGTCCTTTTTGCATTCATTCAATGTGTGCATTGATACCTTCAAACATACAGGTCAGCACCTTCCGAGCTCCCGTTGGTCTGATCAGCCACAGCTGGTCACACTGTACATTGACCCCAACATAGTGATGTCATTTTGATCCTCTTTGAATTGGGTTGCTGTTATTAGTCTTTCCTTCTCAAATAGGACCAGTGACATCGACAGGGTGATATCTAGACTTGCAAGTGAATTGGATTTAAGTGAGGCAAAGCTGTACAGAGTCAATAGCTTCACTGTCTCCTCCAGAGTCATTGGAGTCCAGTGGCAGGACACAGGTCAAGATGACTGGTAATGGCCTCGAATGTCATGGAGACTATAGCCTTAACCTAAGATCTCCCCCAGTTCTCAGTTGGAGGCAATGCCCATTCTTTAATACACTCTAGGTAAGAATTGAGGCAACAGATAACCTACTTTGCTTTCACAAAAGAATCAGTCTGGGGGCTACTTGACTATGTCTTTAAACCCAGATCTCCTGGCTTTCACTAATTGACCAATAATTGGTCCCAGCCCAAGCCTCACTTGTTCATTGTTTGGGTTTTGATGGCTTAGAGTGACTGTAAGAGCAATTGTTTCTGCTCCTCTCTGAATACAACTAACTGCAATATATTATTTTAATTAAAGTATAAGAAGAAAATCCTTACCCAGATGTTTAATTGGAAAAGGGAGGCTAATTTTTTTTTTTTTTTTTTTTTTTGGGGGGGGAAGGCAAGGTATTTGGGGTTAAGTGACTTGTCTAAGGTCACATGGCTATTAAGTATTAAGTGTCTGAAGCCAAATTTGAACTCAGGTCCTCCTGACTGCAGGGGTAGTGCTCTATTCACTGTGCCACCTAACCACCCCTAGAGAGGCATATCTTAATAGACAAATAACTTCTTATAATTATTATGAAAATATCTTTGACTTCATGGACTCTGTGAAAGAGTCCCAGGATGCCCCGGGGTCATCACACAATACTTTGAGAAGCAGTGCATTATATCATGCTGCCTTTCTATCTCTGTGTCCTTCAGGCACATAATGCGATGCCTTATAGATCCTGTTTGCAAATTATCCATGGATTGGCTAATTTTATTTCATCCAAACCCAGCTGTGAGTCCATCTTTCCATTAGTCAATGCCTCTTCATGATGGTAAAGATCTATTATGAGTTTGCGGAAACCTGGGCCTTCCTCTCTTAGAAAGGCACGAACTCAGGTTCCCCTTCCTCTTGAAAACAGGGTAAGCTTAGGACGAATAGTGGATAGACTTACTATCTAGATGTAGTGGTTTTATCGTGTAACCTTGCTAATCTGTAAAATGTGATAGTTAAACCTAATGGTCTCTGAGGTTTCTTCCAGGGGCAGACCTCTAATCCTATGAAGACTGTGTTTGGTAGGATATATTCTGTGTGTCAAACCCACAGTCCCTGCCCTATAGGAGTTTATAATCCAGCTGGGTGGGCACATTGACTTTTCAAATTTGGACAAAAGCTTGAATATCTAGCAATAACTTCATCACTGGAGAAAATTTGGAACTCAAAATCTTTGAAAAATGAATGTTAAAAAAAAAAGCACACAAGTGGGGCTGTGAGGGGAAGAGCCAGAGGGCTTGATTGTACTTTTCTTAAGATAAGTGATACTTTCCCAACCCTTCAGTTTCTAGTCTGAAACAATTTAACTTAATAAATGCTTATTGGGTTGAATTGCATTACATATCTCTTCAATGTCTATGTAGCAGCAAGCACCCCGGTGTCCTCAGGGTTTGCCGCCCATACAGGTTCTTGGATCTGCTTTGTTAAAGGAAAGCAACTCAAAATGGGTTAACAAGCTTACTTTAATCAGTCAGACATATATCGTTGACCTTGTTCAGGAGAAAAGGTCAGCACCCCGAACTTCAAAGCATACAGGCAGAATTATCAAGACAGAAACATCAAGTAGACAGATTTCCAAACTGTCCAACCATTACATCCATACCCAGTCAACATCTGGGTTTCCACATTCTGGGTTTTTCAAAGCCGGGGGACTCTCAACAACGGCTTCCCAGAATTCAGATCAAATCACAGAACACTTCTCAAAGTGAGTCCCAAAACAAAGCTACACATCAGGGCTTATATAGCCTTCTCCTGGCTCAGAGAATGTAACAACCTTATTGACCCACTGGCCAATCAAGAAGTATCTACTGAAAAACAAGCTCCCACCCCAGGCTCCAGGTGCACATTAGCCTAGGGGCAGGGAAGATCTTTAAATCTGCATTTCCATTACAGCCTACTACATGCAAGGCAATTTGATGGATGATAGAGAAGCAAAGGTTAAAACTGAGCCTGTCCTCATGAAGCTTACATTCTGCCTATTTTGATAAGTGTTATGATTCCTATTCACCAAACTGGTTCTAATCCAGTTCCAAAATCCTTGCTGCTCCTCTTGCTGATCTTTCAAAAGTTCCATTACATGAACAGGAGCATGCCCTGGGGCTGAGAGCATTGAATTGACTTGCTTATATTCATAACTAGCATTTTTTTTTGTCCTGACTTCTTTATCCACTCACTGCACTCACAACCATAATACCTTGTACTGCAAGGCAGAGGAGCTAGGATCCATCCCCAGGTTTCCCCACTCCTAGTCATTCCATTCAATGAAATTTAGGAAACACTTATTACAGGTACAGAATATGCCTGGCACTTTAATACACATTGGGGGAGGTACAAAGTTGAATAAGATATAGGCCTTCGGCTCAAGCATTTTACAGCCCAATAGGGGCGATCATTCATACATATATATATTCATATATATGTAGCATTTTCAGACTTAGAAAGTGCTTTCCCAACAATGGAGGTAAATAGAGAGCACAGAGAATATACCTTCCATTTCATAGATAACTGATAATATATAATTTCTATTTAATTATATATAATTTTACAGATAAAGAAACAGATTCAGATGAAATAACTAGGTGTTCAACCCAGGGCAAATCAAATGTCACAGCCTACACTGAGCTCAGCTCTCCTGACTTTTTTTTTCTATTGCCACAAACTGATTATAATAAAAATCATAATTTCAAAAATGAATTATGATGATACAAAATGGGATCTAGGAGAGATAGGGGAAAAAAGTGTAATGGGGGTCAATACTCTAGACCCCCTTGGAGAGACAGCATCTCTCTGCTTTGAGGGTCCTAGGGAGCTGTTTCCAAGAAAATCATGATGATATATAAAGTAATTGCCTTAGAGGAACAGACTGTGGAAAATGAGTAGACATTCTGTAACTGATTCTGGTTGGTTGACCATGTTTTGAAGAGTAGGCTATTTGACTGGCTGTGGAGGCATTCAGAGAGTCATGGGGGCAGGAAGATCAGCCAAGATGGCAGAGTGAAAGGAAGAGGCGTTTTTATTTGAGGAGCAAAATGTAGGCCGTGTGCCTGGACTGCAGAGTGAGAGGGGGAATGGGGCAAATAATATATAAGAAGTCAGAAAAAAAAAACTTTAAAATTTGTGAGCTTTCAATTTCAAATAGAAGAGTTTAGATACATAGACAGACAGACAGATAGACAGACAGACAGATAGATAGAGACTGCTAGAGATAATGGGAGAACAAGTGGAGTACTGAGGAGAAGTGGTCAAACCTCTGCTTTAGGAAAGTCCCTTTGGCAAGAGAGAGGAAGATAGACTGCAGGGGGGAGACATTTAGAAGCTATTGCAACAGTCCAGGGGAAAGGTAATAAGGGCCTGAACTAGAGTGGTGGCTATGTTAGTTGAGAGTGGGGGACTGTAATGCCAAGCATGATCAGCTTTCCAGAAGAATGCTACTGTGAACAGCTTTCAAGGTTCTGATTACACAGTATAGTGAACACTCTATTCCATAAAATCAAAGCAAAACATTCACAGAAAATCAAGGTACAGCATTCACAACATTACAACTTATCAGAGAAAATCACAATATAGTATTCACAACAGCTTATCATTAAAATGGCCACATAGTTTTCACCAAAGTGGTCACAATATTTAGAACAAAGCACAATTATCTCAAAGTACAATAGTCAAAGTTTTCCACTCATGGAGCACTCTTAAGTTAACTCAATCAGTCACTTATTCAGCAGTCAATTACTAAATATCATATACAAACCCTCCACCCCGTAGGTCACTAGTAAACTATAATTCCATAATTACTCAATACCCAGGGAGAAGTCCTTTCATCTTGACTTGGAGCTGGTTCTCAGATTCCCTGTACCCCCTTCCATGGTCCCAGATTCTACCTGGATTCACCAGACTGTCTTCTGGGTTCCATGGCAGACAGCTCCCAGTTCTTTGTCCAGCTCTCTGGGCAGGTCCTGCTCCACACTGAAGTTCACAGGGTCCAGTCCATCTCTACTCCTTCATAATTTCTGCTCCCAGGAATTCAAGGTTCAACCCAGCCACAAACAAAGTCTCAGCATCCCAGTCATGCTTCCTCAGTCTTCTGCTTCCTCAGTCTTCTCCTGGGCTCCTGTTCAGAAGAAGCCCCATCACCACAATTCTCAGGAAATTCTGGCTCAGTTCTCCATTCTCTCTTCTGTAGCTGCTCTGCCACCAGATGCTGGTCCCAAGAAATTCTGACTGTCCCTTCCTGGGGCTTTTCCTTATATACACACAGCATTAGCTTCCTGTTTCAGCCAACCCCTTCCTGTTATGTCAGCAACAGGAGATAGCAGCTCATACCTTCTGTTTCCCTAACAGAGGCTTAATCAATTACTAAGTGCTAAGTACCTGCTACCTTTTCCGTCACAAAGGGATCTTCAAATTACATTACCATTACAGGGACAGATATATGAGTTGGTGTGGAGGTAGAAATGACAAAAGATCTGCCAACTGATTGGTTATCTGGGATTGAGTGACAGTGAGGAATTAAGGATGACCCCAAGGTTTTGAACTGGGGTGACTGGGAAAATGATGGTCCCTTCGACAGTGACAAGGGATTTCTTTTAGGTGGTGAACAGTAGATTTTTTCTATTTCTACTTTACCCTCTTGTTCTGGAACATCAGGGCAATTTTCCTTAATAATTTCTTGTAATGTTGTATCTAGATTCTTTTTTTATCATAACTTTCAGGTAGTCCCACAATTTTGGTAAGTGGAAGGGTAGGATTGGAGGGGAGGGGGAGAAGATAAGGTAATAGGGATAGGGTAAAAAGAGAGGCCGGGGAAGAAAATGGTGAGTAAAAATAAGACAGAGGGAAAGTCACAAATAGTATCATAACTTTGAATGTGAATAGGATGTTTATAGCAGCTCTCTTTTCAGTGGCCAAGAACTGGAAATTGAGGGAACACCCATCAATTGGGGAATGGCTGAACAAGTTGTGGTACACAATTGTGACAGGATACTATTGTGCTATAAGAAATAATGAGCTCGATGATCTCAGAAGAGCGTGGAAAGATTTGCATGAAATGATGAAGAATGAGCAGAACAAGGAAAACATTGTATATAGTAATAGCAATATTGTTTTAAGAATGACTGAGTGATTAAATCATTTTGGCTGTTATAAATATACAAGTCAAAAATCAAGAACATATGAAGAAAGAAACTACTTGCACCCAGAGAAAGAACTAGTAAATAGAAGTATGTATAGAATAATTTTACACACACACACACACACACACACACACACACACACACACACGTGTTTGTGTCTAATGGTAGCCATCTCTAGGGTGATGGTTGTGGAGGAGGCAAGAAAAAAAGAAATTTATATGATAACTTTGTTGTATATTTGGAAGAAATAGCAAGTTGTACATGGTAGATTCGCAGTTTTATGTGCAATCATCTTTTTTATTGTGCTGTGTTATGGAAATGGTTGTTTTGTTCCACGAATTGAAAATAAAATAAATTTTAAAAAACACATTAACAAGGGAGTTAGGAAGAGGGGAAGCTTTAGGGGGAACTAAATGAAGTCTGTTTTAGACATGTTCATTTTTAGCTGACTACAAGACATCCAACAGTTGATTTGAGACTAGAGCTTAAGAGAGAATTTGGGCTGGATATAGAGATCTTAGTGAGTTCTCTTTGAGATTACTCCCAATTTATCTTCTATATAGTTTGTTTGTACATGCTTATTTGGGGCAGCTAGGTGGTACAATGGAGAGAACTTTGGGCCTGTATTGGGTAAGGCCTGAGTTAAAATTCAACCTCAGACACTTAATAGCTGTGTGAGCTTGGGCAAGTCACTTAACCTTTTTTGCCTCAGCTTCCTCATATGTAAAATGAGCTGGAGAAGAAAATGGCAGACCACTCCATTATCTTTGCCAAGATAACGCCCAATGGGATCACGAAGAGTCAGATGTGACTGAAATGATTGAACAACAGTAACAACAACATAGTTATCTGCATGCTGTCCCCTCCATTAGGTAGTGGTGCCTTGAGAGCAGGGACTGTCTAGGCACATCATAGATGCCTAATAAATGCTTGTTGACTAACTGAGTGGGATAGAATACACTGGGATCAAAACCTCCCTGTCTCTACAATATGGCCTTATGTGCCATTAGAATGAGTGTTAGACTTGAAGTCAGAAAGTCCTGGGTTCGAATCTCTGCTCAGACATTTACTAGATGTGTGACCCTGGGTAAGTCACTTAATTTCTCTCCCTCAGTTTCTTCATCCCTAAAATGAGGGCGCTGGGGGTTGGATCCAGTGACTTATATGCTTCCATTAACCCTTCCATTTCTGTGCTTTGCTCATGCTTTCCTTCCCCTGTGTCTGGTCTATACCATCCCTTGTTCTCCCACCCCCACCTGCTCCCTTCACCCTTTTGAAGTCCCTTCTTTGCTTCAAGTCTCTTTCCT
>NW_027185798.1:46580894-46612340 GCF_028583685.1 Petaurus breviceps papuanus
CAGTCACAAACCCCTCAAACAGTCCTCTGCATGAGAGGGTGAAGGAAAAACACAGCCCTCAGCTAAAAATCCACACCCCCTCCTTCCCCCCCAGTCCCCAGCTCACAATGTTTGGAGAAGCTGTCACTGGGGAGAGAAGGCAGCAGAGAGTCCAGGAAGCCAATAGGGAAGGAAGGAAAGGCATATAAATGGAAGGAATGTTGTACTGGGCTGGGGTGGGGGGAATGTTTGTAAAGGGGAGGGGGGCAGGTGAGGCAGGAGATGAGGGCACTGCAAAGCTTGGCAAACTACCCCAAACATTCAGAAGCCTGGGCAGGAAGTCAGCAAGGTCTCTAAGAGAGGAAATCTCTCCTGATTTCTGGCATGTTCCCTGGGGTAGCTGGAACACACAGAAATAAGACGGTCCATTTCCCAGCTCCTTTCAATGGAAACGCCTTCCAAACTGGGAGGACTTGAAAGGGGTTTGGAAGAAGGTAGATGCCCTGTTCCTCCCTTAATGGCTAAACCTTGATAAAAAAAAAAAAAAACAATTAAGCAAAAACCTGTAGAGAGGAGGGAGAATGAAAAGGTTCTGTGGAGGAGGTGGGGAGAAAACCACACAGAAGGTTGGGAGAGAGAGAGAGAGAGAGAGAGAGAGAGTTTGAGGAGAAGAGGATCTGACAGGGAGGAAGCCTCAGGAGGAGAGGGAGATGGAAAGGCAGAGATGAGATTAATCCATGTCACGGAAGAGTGAGCAAGATACAAACAGGGCTTGCAGAAAGGCAGGAGGGGGGCCCGGAAGGAGGGAGGGCAAATCGGTGGTGATGGACAGGAGAGGGGAGCTAGAGAAAATGGAGAGAGGGAAAAGGGCGAGGACAAAAGGCTTCTGGGGCACCTGGCCAGCCAGCAGAGAAGTGGGAAGTTACAATTTAATTGGGTAGCTCCTGGCCTCAGGCCACTGGTGACCACTTCATGCCTGCAGTTGAGATGGCTCTTAATTGGACTGAAAGCCAGCTTTGGGGGTATTTCTCTGAATGTCCACAAATGGTCAACTCTGTCAGGCCTTCACTCTTGTCCCTGGACATGAAGCGGGACTTTTATTTATTCTGTCCAGTTGCCCTTCTCTTGATGTCTCAGTGGAACTCTGTGATAGTTGTTGTCACTGTCACACAGGGTCAAAAACAACCTCAGAATCCTCTGTAGGGACTGGAGTCAGAGCTGGAGAGTCTCTTCCTTAAGTATAGGCAGACTGAGTGGGCATCTACATACTCTAATAGCAGAGTCTCCAATATGACACCTGCCAGAACATATGCCTCCCTGCCCAGGTGCCAGGGGTGCCTGAAATTCCACCATTAGATAGTCATTCCTTTTGGCTAAGTATTTCCCTCTTTTAAAATAGGAACTGATTCACTAACACCAAAGTAAGTGTTTGTTTCTCCTAAGATGTTAGGCATGGAAGGGACCTTAGTAATCTAGTCTAACCATGTTTCAAATGAGAAAACTGAGACACATGCCCAGGGCTGCAAAACTGGTCTGTGGCAGAGGCAGAATTAGAATCCTGGTCTCCTGATTCAAATAAGGACCCTTCCCATCATACTGTGCTGCCTCTGATCGCCTACAGCTTACAAGGCCCAGGTAATGAGAGAACTTGGGAGTGTACCTGGGAGAGGTGTGCAGAGACAACAGGAGAAAGGGGAAGCAGGAAGCACCAGGGGCAAACCGGGCCACCTTCATAATTTGGACAGGGCCAGTCTGCTCCAATGCCTTATTGCTGATTTGCTGTGGCAGCTAGAGGCCACCACGGTGCACAGAGAGCTGGGCCTGGAGTCTGGGAGAGTTGAGTTCAAATCTAACCTCAAATACTTACAAGCTATGTGATCCTGGGCAAGTCACTTAACTTCTGGCTTTAGTTTCCTCATCTGTAAAATGACAATAACGACAGCACCTACCTCCCGGGATCATTGTGAGCATCAATAATTGTCAAAGCGCTTAGTAGGTGTTGTTATTGTTTGTCTTTTGATGGAGAAGGACCAAAATGACATCACAATGTCGGGGTCAGTGTCCAGTGTGTCCAGCTGTGGCTGATCAGACCAAAACAAGCTTGGAAGGCTCTACCACAACAGGTTGGGCACAAATAGTCTGTATGAGGGGGATGTCTCTAAATCTGTGCATCTCATGTTTCTTTTAAGCTGGTAAGTGCTCTCTAAATGTTAGCTCGTACTATTATTCTGTATGGCTTTGGGCAGATCATTTAAACTTTGACTTCAGGTTCATCTTCTATAAAGATAAATCTGAGAATAATAACACCCAAACCCATGATCTCACAGCATTATCTTAAGGGTCAAATTAGAGGGTTGCTATGAAAGCAGTTGGAAAAATGTCAAGAATTATGTAGCTGGTTTGCCCATAAAATTGGCCTTGACTTGGCCTGATCTGTATTTTCATATCATACTGCCATGGTGCCTAAAACTCTACCGTTAGGGATTTATTCCTTTGGGTCAAAGGCTGAGGAAGATGGAGGTAGCATATAGTTACGTGCATCTTAGTATAAATGAGTATTTCAGACCCCCTGTCTGAGAAGGGGCAGCAGAAGGACCCAGATACCTGGGGCTTAGAATGATTCAGGTGGATTAAAAGCTCCAGAAATAGCCCCCCTGAGTCCAGCCCATCTGGTATAATTGCTGGAAAGGATACAGGAAATTCTTTGTGCAGGAGCTGCTCAGGACCTGTATTATCAGATCACATGTAAAGTGATCCCTAGCCTGAGTGAGAGGGTTGCTAGAGAGAAGGTCAGCACAGACTTAGGCCTCATCTTTCCCTGGTCATTGTTTCCTGGTGAAAGGGTGAGACTATCTACTCTCAAACAACACAACCAATGAAGTTCACAAAGCATTCATGCATGGCATAAAATCCAGTACCCAAATGACAAAGCCAACTAATGGTAGAGAAAAACCGGCTCAGTTTAGTTCAATTGGTCAAGGTCAGATATTATGAATCAGCCTACTATCAAGGAGCTAGGTATGAAAGTGGATAGAGTGCCAGGCCCAGAGTCAGGAAGACTATCTTCCTGAGTTCAAATCTAGCTTCAGATGCTTATTAGCTGGGTCACCTTGGGTAAGTCACTTAACCCTGTTTGCCTCAGTTTCCTCATCTATTAAATGAACTGGAGAAGGAAATGGCAAATCACCCCAGTATCTTTGCCAAGAAAACCCTGAATGGGTCATGAAGAGTTGGACACAACTGAAAACGACTGAACAACAACACTATCAGTAGAAGCACAGGGGTATTATTATTTGTCCTAAGTAATTTGCATGTGGAAACTATACCTTCTTGAAGGTAGGGACCTATTGTATTTACCTTTGTATCTTTGCATATCAAAGATCAGAGCTACTTAAAAATATTTGTTGTTTGATCTGTGAGGGCCCACCATACTTCTGGTCTGGGAGAGATCAGCGGACCCCAGTCTTCAAATATGTATGTATTTGTAATGTGTATGTAATATATAATAATTATCATGATATAATATATGCACAAATATATTTGGCATGTAATTTGATGTACTATAGCACGATATACATATTTATATACATATATAGTATCTGTGTGTGTGTGTGTGTGTGTGTGTACACACACAGACACACACACAAATATTTAAATGTCTGTTGAGAGAATAGAGGGAGGGAGATTAAAGGATAAGATAGACATGTAAGTTTGAGAAAGTGGTGAAGGTAACCTGGAGAAGGAAGGAGGTAGCCTAGTCAGCATAATCGGTGTTAGAGGTCATCATAACAGCAGTTTACACCTTCTTGTAGAGCCTTCTTCTATGTGTTGGCTCCCTCATCAGAATGTAAGCTCCTTGAGGGCAAGAACAGTCTCGCTTTTGTATCTGTATCCCCAGGACTTAGCAAGGTGCTTGACACATGGTAAGCACTTAATAAATTTGTTTTCATTCTAAATAGCAAAAAAAATCGTACACATCAGAGAAAGGAGAACAGCCAGCCTGATCCTTCCTTCCTTCCTTCCTTTAAATTCTCTCCTAATTTCCATTGAGAAGTACAAATTTCAAATGTATAGAGAAGGAAAAAAAATGCAGAGCATGAAGATGGAGCAAAACCCAAGTGCTTATATAGGCAGATTGACTCTAAGATAGTAGAATCCACTTTGCGGTCCCTTTGGACCTTCTTTAGTATGTATATAACATAGCTATGTTGTTGTGTTGTTCAGTTGTGTCTGAATCTTCATGCCACTGTGGATTGTAGCATGCCAGCTGTCCATGGGGTTTGCCTGACAAAGAAATGGGAGTAGTTTACCATTTCCTTCTCCAGTGGATTAAGGCAAACAGAAGTTAAGTGACTTGCCCCGGGTCACATACTTAGCAAAGATTTGAACCCAGGTCTTCCTGACTCTAAGTTCAATACTCTATCCACTGAGCCACATAGATTTAGAATTGTCTAATTGCTGTTAGAAGTGTCTTTTGCCACTTGGTTGTAGCCATTATGTGTACTGTCCTTTTGGTGGCAGCCTGGTTCTTTTACCACCTGGATTACCTTCCCTAACTGTTTTCAGCTTTCGAGGGGAACACTGGGAAGTCCCCTGCCACCAATCATATCTTCACCAGTCAGTCCACCTGTCCATCCACACCTCTGTGACCTGACCTCCATTCTATGGAGATGTGTAACCAACCAGGTGAGGGAAACAGGTTGGTATGTGGCAGCTATATTGGTTGAGTAAACAGAGGATGCTGCTTTGCTTCCCCCTCTGGAGGCTGGATGGCTTGCTTTGTTTGGAAAAGGATCAGAAAGGTGCCCTGCACATTGGACAAGGGAAGACAAGTGTCTAGGAACAGAGAAAATGGCAAGCAAAGCCTGGAGAAAAAACTTCAAATGAAAGAGCATTTCGTTTCACAAAATAGACATGTTTGTAAAGGGAGTCAGGCTTCATCAAATCTCTTGTTACAGCTAGGGAAACTGAGACCAGAAAGATTAAGTAACTTGCTTGAGGTCATACAACTGGTAAGTAAGAGAAGCAGGACAAGAACCCAGGTCTCCTGACTACTACAATGCACTTTCTGTGTTGTTATAGCTTGTCTCTCTTTGGTGAAGACTTGCGTTAGGAAAATAGAATAGAAAGGTGGCCCAGGAACCAAGAAAAGAATCCTTTCTGCAGAGAATGTAGGAGGCAACAAACAGTACAAGCTGTCTTCAAAGCTAGATTCTGTACCCCAAACAGAACTCAGGATTTTCCTTCTCCTAACCCTACCCTATCTTCGAACATCCCTGTGTCTTTAGAGGTCACCACCATCCTTCCAAGTCACCCAGACTTGAAACCTCAAGGTCAGCTTTGACTCTTCCCTGTCTGTCGCTCAACCTCCTGTCCAATCATTTGCCAAGTTCTATTGATTCTGTTTCCACACATCTCCTGAATCTTTCTTTCAACTCACGGAGCTGGCTGCCTCTCTAGGTCAGGACCTCATTATTCCTCTCCTGGACTATTGGAACAGAATTCTAATTGGTCCCTCTGCTCCTTGTGTCTCCCTTCTCCAGTCTATCCTATTCAAAATAATCTTCCTTCGGCCCAGGTCTGATCATGTCACTTCCCTAACACCCTGAGGAGAACTACAAGCTTCTCAACTTTGCCTTCAAAACCCTTTACAGTCTGATCCCAGAGCATCCCCAAAGTTCTACTGCTTTTATAAGCTTTGCTGGCTTCAAATTAGGAGAACTTCTCTAAGTGATAAAGTACTAGCACTTTGGGGTCACCTGGCATTTCATATTGCTCCCTCCCCTTCACAATTCCAGCCAAACTGACCTTTTGGTATTCCCTGATTTGGTGCCTTCTCGTGGATTGTCTGGCTCCCCATGCTTGTAAGATATCCCCTCTTCAGCTCACCTCTTACATTCTCTCTCTTCTTTTTTGGGGGGTCTTTTTTGGAGGGGGGAAGGCAGGGCAATTGGAGTTAAGTGACTTGCCCAAGGTCACACAGCTAGTTAAGTGTCTGAGGCTGGATTTGAACTCAGGTCCTCCTGACTCCAGGGCCTGTGCTCTATTCACTGTGCCACCTACTGCCCCACATTCTCCCTCTTCAAACCCTACTTCTTTTTGAAGAGTTTTTCTTACATGTCTCCTTCCCCATCCCCCAATTGTTGCTGTTCTTTTCCTCCTCAAACTACCTTACTTTTTTTTATCTGTGTACATGTTGTATCCTTCAGTAGAACATATGCTCCTTGAGGGCAGGGACTGTTAAATAGTTTTTCACAGTGGCTGTCATGTAGCAGGCGCCTAATGAGAGCCCACATTCACAGAGTGCTTTAAGGTTGGCAAAACACTTTGTGCATATTATTGTGCTTTGAGCTTCATAGCCTCCCTTTGAGGTAGGCTGTCCCGAGGTTCAGGGGGCTGTGACTAGTTCAGGTTTCACCTTGAAAATATCGGACGGGGGATTCAAACCCAGGTCTTTCTGAATCCACGTCCAAGACTATTTTTTTTATGCTAGACTGACTTCTCCTTTGTTGAATTGGGTTTTATGTTCTTGGGACTGCCTGACTTGTTAATAACCCATTCCTGTATTGACTCCAGTGCCTGTGACGAAGTAGTTAGTCTGGGGCTCGGATAAATGGGATGTTCAGTTACTCAGAAGAGGCAGGCAGAAGACTGGGGGCTATTTTCCCATTATCCATACGTCATACAAGAGCCTCTGCAAACACTTAGGTGGTACAAGAGCTGGAGCCTTCCCTCTGTCGATTTTCTCCAGTCTGCTAAGTCTTGTTTGTACTAATTGTTTTCATGTTGTCTCCCTATCGGACCATGAGCTGCTGGAGAGCAGGGACTGTCTTTTTTCCCTTCCTGGTATTCCAGAGTTCAGCACAGTGCCTGGAACACCACAGGTGCTCCATAAATGCGTATTGACTTGACAGGGAAGTCAGAGAACATACGTGCTTAGAATTGCGACGCCCGAAGCTCTCGGCCACATTTTTATAAGACATGCCCTCCTTTCTCCCTCCTTGGTCATCCTCTCCTCTGTTCACTAAGGTCAGTGACTTTCATTTCCACTCTCCACCCTTCTAGTCATATGCTGATGGATGGCAGTGATTAACTCCTCACCTTTAGAAGTTCATACTGAGCTACACACATTTGGTCTGGTAGAGTGCACATCTGAAATCAAAGAACCTGGGTGTGAATTCCACTTTCACTACTTATTACAGGTGGAGCTTGGCCAAGTCACTTGGCTGGTCAAGGCTTTGGTCTACAAAATGAAGGGATGGGACTGGGTGGATGACCTTGAAAGCCATTTTTTATCCAAATCCTACATAGTCCTTTAAGCCCTTTAGCAAGCTTTCCTTGCATCCACACTTAGAAACTCAGTACTACAGGTATTATTATCATTGTTTTGCAGAAAAAGAGATGGAGGCTCAGAAAAATTAAATGGCTAGCCCAAGGTCACACAGCTAATGTATGTAAGAGAGCCAAGACTTGAACCCAGGTCCTCTGGTTTCTCTGGTCCTATGATTCCGTGCTTTTTCCACCATAAAGGAGAACAATCTGGGATGAGTTGGGGCTATTTCTCAGATGGTTCAAAGTTACCCAACCTACCAGTTAGGACAAGTGTTAATTGTGGATTCAGACAAGAAGTCAGTTTAAGAAGGCAAATGTCAGAAGCATTCTGGACTAAAACCACAAAGCACAGTTCTGGTAAAATGACTTCATTTTACACATTCATGGTTCTGACATCATCAGATATGAACAGTCACCTCTGCCATGATTTCATAGAGTTACTAAACTCTGAATAAAGAAGACCCATTGAATGGAGTCAACAGGCTGGGTCTGTCAAACAAAGCAGGATTTGTAAATGGCAGGGGCAGATTGTTCGACTAAGGGAACATGGCCTTGCCCAGATGGGGGCACAATTATTTCCAGCTCCACGGTAGGCACCTCCCCTTTCCCTTTTATTTAATTTAATTTTTTTTGCTTTTCCTCTGGGATTCAGTGAGTGATTGAGATAATTTACCATTTAATGTGGGCAGATGGCTTAATTAAGCTAAATGAGAAGGAATGCACAGTGGCAGGGCTGTCTCAATGATGAGGCCACTGCATTAGATGGGGACTGTTTCCACCAGAATGCAGGGGAGAAGAGCCCAAAGTGCCTTCCAGCCCAGCCTCATTAGCTTCAACAGTCATCCCAGAATCCTTACCTTGCCCTGTCCCTGCCAGGGAGATGTTCTATGATGTTTTGGGCTGGGACAGAAAAGACAGGATAGCAAAGCTTTATGGAATTATATGATCGAGAGCAGTAGAGATCACCCTCTCATTATACAGA
The DNA here is from genome assembly GCF_028583685.1 of Petaurus breviceps papuanus. Taxonomy (NCBI): domain Eukaryota; kingdom Metazoa; phylum Chordata; class Mammalia; order Diprotodontia; family Petauridae; genus Petaurus; species Petaurus breviceps. The sequence continues at coordinate 46,589,188 of NW_027185798.1, forward strand.
TGAGAAAACTGGGGCCCCCAGAGGTGAGGTTAATTGCCAGGCACAAAGGCATTTAGTGACAGAAGGAGGACCGGAACCTGGCTACTTTCATTTCAATGTAATGCTTCCTTTTTCACTTCACTCCACTGCCTCTCAAGGTCATTTGTTAGGCTTGGGCAGGGCATTCAAGAATTCTGGCCCAATTCCTCTTGGAGCGTGTGTGTGTGTGTGTGTGTGTGTGTGTGTGTGTGTGTGTGTGTGTGTGTGAGAGAGAGAGAGAGAGAGAGAGAGAGAGAGAGAGAGAGAGAGAGAGAGAGAGAGAGAGAGAGAGAGAGGGAGAGAGAGAGAGAGAGAGAGAGAGAGAGAGAGAGAGAGAGAGAGAGAAACATGGCTCATAGTTAATAGTACCAAGGGCTGGTCTAGGGTTGACCACTGAAATACATCTCATCAAAAGGAAAAAGGTAAGAAAAAAGCAGGTTGTGGGAAACTTCAGCAGATATATCTTTCCAGATGAACTTCCTGATATGATAAATGGGAAAGGAGATTCCTGCCATCTGTCTGGAGGTGATGAGGAGAGAGAGAGGGAAGAGGATATCCAGTAATTCTCATTGCAAATCAAGCCAGCCCCAGTCTCAGGAAACAGACTAAAGGAACAACCTTACAGACAGAGGTGGGAATCTAGAATCTAAGGGAAGCCTGAGATCTGCAAGGTGTGGTCAATGCCCCTCTTCTCTCAGCTTTCTCAACTGTGCTGCTATTCATCCCAGCCTTGGTAGGTTCAATGATAATAGGAATAATAAGCAGTCTCTCTTGTCATTGGATATTTCCTAAGTGCTTTCACATATATAATTTTATTTCATTTTTTCCACAGCAGGGCTATTGTCTCCATTCAATAGATTAAGACATGGAGGCAGGAAGGCTAAATGAGCAAGGGAGTGAAAAAAGTTGGGTCTAGACCTCAAGCCCAAAGTTCTAGACCAAAAAGATGATACAATCTTACAGTGTAAAGGAGACCTCAGAGGAATACTCATCCTTAAAGCATAAATTCCTTCTATAATATCCTCAAAGAAATGGTCATCTTACTTTCATGTGCAGATTCCCAGTGATTAGGAAACCCATGACTAAATGTAGAAGCATGTCTCACTTCTTGACAGATCTGATTTTTCAGAAGGTTTTCCTTGTATTGAGTCAAAATTTACCTTCCAATAACTTCTACTCTCTGGAGAAGGAGATGGCAAACTACTCCAACGTCTTTGCCAAGAAAACTCCAAATGGGGTCACGAAGACTGAAGAACAGTTGAACAATAAGAAAACTACTTATTGGTTCTAGTCTGGTTCCTTTTCTCTAGGACCCAGAAGAATAAGCCTCTCTTTTCTAATGTGATACTTCAAAATTTAAAGACATGTTTCATCTAAGTGTCCTCTTTTCCAGGCTCGATACTGCAAGATCCTTCTACTAATTCTCTGATGGCATGATGTCTTTGTAATATAGTATCCGGAACTGAATAGTTCAAGCCCTTATCACTTCTCACCTGGACACAAGAGGAGGTCTTAACCACCCCCCATGTTGTGTGTGTGTGTGTGTGTGTGCATACATATAGGCTCTCCTCTCACCTAGCAGTCCATCCCCTCTACATGTCTGTCAAAATTATATTCCTAAGGCCCAAGATCTAACCATAACATATCCTTGCTCAAATATCATCAACATTTCCTTATTGCCTCTAGAATAAAAGACAGATTCTTTAGGCTGGCATTTAAGATTCTCCCCAGTCTGGCTCCACTTTACCCTTTCAGCCTTATTTCACATTACTTCCTTTCATGAATTCTATGTCCCAGCCAAGCTAGATGACTGGGCATCAATCTTGTCAGTTTAGGCAGGAGTAGCAGCTTTTCTAAAATCAGAATTATCGATTGTTTACCTAATAGGAATCTTTGTCAACAGATCTACCATAATATGAAATTTTCCTAATGTTCATATTTTTTCCACCTTGCTTTTCTGGAAGATAATGACAAAGTCTATGAAATTTCCCTGACGTTTATATTTCTTTAGCCTTGCTTTTCTGGGGGATATAACGTCTAACCATCCTTTAGATGTATTTGTTATTCTTATTGTTATTTGTGCATTGTAAAAGGGGCTTTTGCTCTTAATATCTTTTCCCGCAACAGGAGACACATCTGCCCCAATGCTGAAATCGATAGTCATGCTTCATGATGCTGTTTGGTTGCCCTGTTCCCATTAAGACTACAGTTCTATTTAGGGTTCCCTTCTTACATCCCACACTTTCCCATTCCTGTGCATTTGTATAGGCACATTCCCTGTCTAGAGGGTGTTCTCTCCCCACCTAAAATGTTTCAAGGCTTATCTCAGGTGGCATCTCCTCCATGAAATCTGTTCTTATTACTTGAGCTGAAAATGATCTCTCCCTACTCAAAATTTTCTCATTGGTTACTGCCTGTACTGAAAACCCCAGGTGCCATGCCTGGGCATCAACACTTCACTCCCTACTCTCCAGACATAACTTCTTTATCATCACCAACCATTTTGACACCCTGGACAAACTTCTCTGTTCATTGGCACCAATACTCCCAGATCATTTCAGGAAAGATCCAGACTCCAGGCATCACTTCATCCCCTAATCTCCAACCATCAGCCACTGACCATTGGCCATCTCTTCCTAGTCTGCAGCCACCTTCTTCCCTACACTTCCAACCTCCTTGCTTTCCCCACCTCCTCCCACCCTAGTTCTGGAACCATGAAGGGTGACCAAATCAATGAAAGCACTCCCCTGTGGTTGTCTTTTGTAGCCCCCCTATTCTTTATGCATTGTCCCCCCCCATTAGAATATAAGCTTCTTGAGAGCAGGGACTCTCTTTGCTTCAAATATTTTCCAATTTATTCATCCATTCCATGAAAAGGAATTTAATAAATTTTTGTTGAATTGGATTATGGATTGCTGAGTCACACAGACATATGTAGCTCTCTTTACACTACACCTCTTCCTGATTATAGATGAGAAGGGAGGGTACATGAATCAGCTGCTTCCTCATTTTTCCTTCCCTTCCCTACCCCTTGGTGAACCTCTTCTTCTTTGCCTGTTCCCTGGCTTTTCTGCCAGAATACTGGTGCCACTTCCCTATCAGATCCTTTCCCAATTCCCAGACTCTTCCCCAGGCGCCCTCAAAGGCATAGACCCAGAGCACATTGGAAAAGCACCATGGGAGATTCCCAACATCAGGACCCAAGTGAATTCTTCATTCTTAGCTCATTTGTCTGTTCTATTTGCTATTGGAGGGTAGCAAAGAAAAAAAAGACCTCTCCTCCATTTCCAATTCCCATCACCACCTCCTGGTCACCATATACCTATACCTCAAAAATGATTGATTTGACCCAAATCAGGACATCCATGAAGTTTTCCAAACCACTAAGCCACACTTCTTAATTCATTAACCTAATTACTCTCCCAGCCCAGAAAACTCATCTCTGTCCAGCCCCACGTCTATGCTGGGGCCCACGTCCTCCCAGTCTGATTGCCCGGCAAGGATTTGGCTCAAGCCAAGGAAGCAAAGAGGTTTAGTGTCATATCAACACACAACAGCTGCTTATATTTGTGGGTCCTGGCCCCAATTAGGGAGGCTGAATCGAAGCCAGTACACTCTGGTCAGGGACTGACTCAGCAGCTCCTGGGTATCCAGTTGGCTCAGAATTTCAAGGAGAGTAGGGTTGTCCACCTGTGCTCCATCTCCCATTCCCCTAGACCTCTAATAAAACTTTAGTCATGTGTGTTTCCCAGGGTGGGGAGAAGGTGGGGGTGTCTCTATCCTCAGTCCAGAAGGAAGAGGTGTTTCAGAGTAGACAAGCCATGCTGGAGTGAAAAGGACACTGTGTCCAGTCTGAAAACCCAAATTTGCACCCTAGGTCTGCTGCTGTCTTGGGTGCTAAAAGCTGCCATTAATGGCACTTCTTAATGTCTCCACTTTGTAAACATTGTCAAAAATCACTTTACTCCCTGAGCCTTGGTTTCCTCATCTGTAAAATGAGGGGGTTGGGCTAGATGACTGCTAAGGGACCTTTCAGTTCTAAATTCCACAATGTTATTATATGTATGTAAGATTGTAGCTATGGTCCTGACAGAGGTAGGAGACAGGAAGCAAAAGTGACTGGATGTCTGGATAGAGATACAGTGGGTGAACCCCAGGGTGGGGGGAAGGATGGAGACACTGGGGAGACAGTGATAGGATAAGTGAAAATTCATTTCAGCATTTATTAAGTACTCACTATATGCAAGGAGCTGTCAGAAAACAAATATATAAATCACACAGGATTTCCTCTCAAGGAATTTATAATCTAATGAATTTGGAAAAGTCATAATAGCTTGCATTTATATGGTGCTTTGGGTTTGTGAAACACTTTACCCCTATGATCTCATTTGATTCTGACAACAAAGCCTGGGAGATAGGTGCTATTATTATCTCCATTTTACAGATGGGGAAACTGAAGCAAACAGAGGTTAAGTGACTCACCCAGGGTCACCTAGATAGTAAGTGTGTAAGGCTCAAGTCTTCTTGACTGCAACTATTTATCCAGTGCACCAGCTTGCTTCTGGAGGAAGAGAAGGATTTACAAAGGGGGCACTACCAAAGTTTGGGCTTGAAAGAAGGCAGATACTTCAACAGGTAGAGATGGGAGAGTTGGCATGTCTACTGTAAAATGCACATAGAGAGATTGAGGCAGAACAGAGGGCAGTGCAATTGTGCTGGTATGTCGAGTGCACAAAGGAGAGTCCCATAAAAGAAGGTTAGACACACTGGTTTGAACCAGATTATGGAGGGCTTTGAATACCAGAGGAAGGATTGACACCTTTACCCAAGGTACTTCATCTAGGAATACCACCCTTGCCGATAAGCTGCTGTCAAATGGTAATAGTCAACAAGCATTTATTAAGTCCCTACTATATGCTCAGCACTGTGCCAAGCACTGGGGATACAAAAAAGGACAAAAGCAAGTAATAACGTGAGCAAGCATTTAGGAGGCAGCTTCTATGTGCCCAGTACTATTCTAGATGCTGGGTAATACAGAGATAAAAAGTAATAGACTTGCACTCAAGGAGCTTACATCCTACTAGGGAAACCATCTATCTATCTGTCTGTCTGTCTATCTGTCTGTCTGTCTATATGTCTATCTATCTATCTGCCTACCTCTTTCTTTTTCTTTTCTTTTTTTAGGGGGGAAAGTAGGGCAACTGGGGTTAAGTGACTTGCCCAAGGTCACATGGCTAGTAAGTGTTAAGTGTCTGAGGCTGGATTTGAACTCGGATCCTCCTGACTCCAGGGCTGGTGCTCTACTCACTGCACCACCTAGCTGGCCCCTACCTCTTTCTCTCTATATTTACACATTATAGTTTATATGCATAGTTTTATATATGTATATATAATATCAGCTATATATGTCTATATAGAGTGTATATGTGTGTATATATATATACACATATATATGGAGAAAGAATGAGAGAGAGAGAGAGCAGCTAGGTGGTGCAGTGGATACAGTGCTGGACCTGGAGTCAGGAAGACTCATCATCCTGAGCTCAAATCTAATCTCAGACATATACTTGCTATGTGACCCTGGGCAAGTCATGTAACCCTGTATACCTCAGTTTCCTCATCTGTAAAATGAGCTAGAGAAGAAAATGGCACATGATTCAAGTGTCTTCCAAGAAAACCCCAAATAGGGTCATGGAGAGTTGGACACAAATGAAATGACTGAACAACAAATCACCCAGCATCTACCACAGTCCCTGGTTAGTAGTAACTGGCCAATAAATGCTTGTTACTTAAATAATAAATTTGGTTCTTTGGCTGGGAAAGACATTTTGGTTTTCACTGTCTGATTTGCTAACTAAAGGCAGCTAGGTGGCTCAGTGGATAGTGCCTGGAGTCAGGAAGACCTGAGTTCAAATCTGTCCTCAGACACTTATCAGCTATGAGACTTCAGGCAATCACTTACCCAGTTTCCTTTAGTTTCTTTATCTGTGAAATGGGGATAATAAAAGTACCTACCTCCCAAGGCTGTTTTGAGGATCAAATGAGATAATGCCTGTAAAGCTTTTAACAGCTGTCTGGTGTATAGTAGGTGCTTGTTCCCTTTCCCCTTCCTTCCCTCCTTTCCTCATGTTTAGCTTTGAAAAATGTTAAGATTAATTTCTCCTTCTCCCCTCTGCTCTCTCCCTGCCCTGAGAGCTCATGTGTTTGGCTTCTTTTGTGACCTTAACTCCCATCCAAGCTCTTCTTTATCTTTACCTGTTCACTTCTGTACCCTGATGCAGGGGAGTTCCAATTTGCTTAGGCCAGAATGACTTGTGATCCATAGGATTTAGGGCCAGAACCAGTCTTAGAGATCTTCTGGTCGCACCTCCTCTCTTTGCAGATGAGGAAACTTCTTGGCAGCCAAGAAAGCTAATTTAATCTTAGGATGCATTAAGAAATGCATCACATCCAAGGCCAGGGAAGTGATCATCTCAATGTACTTTGTAGTGTTCAAATCCCATGTGGGGTGTTGTGTTCAGGTCTGGGTGTCCCCTTTTAGGAAAGACATTAATAAGCTGGAGGGTGACTAGTGAGGGCTAACCCGGAAAGGGAAAGGCCTCTAGATCCTGCCATGTTTGAGCACGGGGGATAATTAGCCTGAAGGAAAGACTGAAGGGGTGAGGAGAGGGAGGGGGCATGCTATTTGTCCTCAAGTATCTGACAGTCTGTAGGGTGGAAGAGGGATCTGGCTTATTCTTCTTGGCCCTAGAAGGCCCGACAAAGAATGATAAGTGGAGTTGTAGGCTTGAAATAAAGGGAAATTGTCAAATCATTACAACTATTCAAAAATGGAACAGGCTGTGTTGGAAGGGATGGGGTCCCTTCACCCTCACTCCAGGTCTTCAGGAAAAGCTAGAAGACCACTTGTTATATATGGTGTAGAACAGTGGTGCCACATTCAAATAGAAATTAAAGTTTTGTGTCTATAGCTGTGTACCTGTCTATCTATCTGTTCATCCATCCATCCACCCACCCATCCATCTATCCATCCATCCATCCATCTATGTATCTGTCTATGTATCTATGCATCTATGTATGTATGTATGTATCTATCTATCTATCTATCTATCTATCTATCTATCTATCTATCTACATATCATCTATCTGAGTGTCTATGTATTAACATTGATGATACATTGGGAAATTTTGGTATACGTTTTCTGATTCTAGTCTCACTCATAGACTGCAATAAAGCCATCAAGTCACTATTTTGACTCCTCTGTGGTAGAGGAAATTTCTGCTTAGGTCTGAGTTGAACTACATGGACACTGAGTTCCCTTCCAAACTGAAATTCTGTGATTCTATGAAACTGATAATAATAGCTAGCTTTTATGCAATGCTTTAAGCTTTATAAATATTATCTCATTTATCTTCCCAACAGCTTTGGGAGACATGTGCTATTATAATCTCCTTTTTACAGATGAGGAAACTGAGGTAGATAGAAGTTAAGTGATTTACCTATTATTGGACATCTAGTAGGTTGGATTTGAACTTGGATCTTCCCGATTTCCAGGTCTAACACTATTTGCTGCACCACCTATCCTGCCTCTGTGAAGTCCACAAAGGGGAAATGATTTAATCAAGATGCTGTAGATAAAAAATAGCAGAGGTGGAATTTGGTTTCTGGTGTTCTTCTTCTGTTGGGGTGGTCTCCTATATATCAGGGCTGCTTTAGCCTTAGGTATCACTCAATAATTCATCTCTCCCTCCCTAACTCAACAGAATCTTAGAGATGGAAGGTACCTCAGAGGCCATGTAGTCCAACCTGTACCTAAAAAGGAACTCCTCCCTGCTTCCTTATTTTAACTCTGACAGTGAAATATCTGAGAGAAATGTACATGAGAAAGAACCAGATTTTGGGGGATATATACAGGCAGTGTTCCACTGCCTTGAAGACAGCCTATGCTATGAGCTCTGCCAGCCTTTATATGGGATATGTAGAATACAATACCCCTTCAAGCTCCATCTTCCCAATTAAGCTCTAGGTCCTTCCCCAGCACAGAGCTTAGAGAGTGAAATATCTTTAGGACCAAGGTGTTCTGACAGTTGATAATGTGACATGGCATGATGAGCAAAATGCTGGATTTAGAAGTCAGGAAGACATACCACCTCCTACATTTGTAAGCTGTGTCACCCTAGACAAGTCTGAGATCCTCTCTGAGCCTCAATTTGTCATCTGTGAAATGGGAACTCATGATGTAATGGATAGAGAATTTGTTTCAGAGACAGAAGGATCTGGCTTCAAGTCCTACCTTTGGCATTACTTTCTGTGTGACCTTGGGTAAACCATTCTATTTTTTAGTATTTTTAGGCAGCTTCCTACCTGCATTGGCAGAGGGTTTTCCTCATCTTAGAGTTCTCTATACTGATGAAATCATCTGTCCATTTCTTTTCCCTTCTCCCTCAAATGGGAATACTAATAGCCCCTACGCATAGAAGATCGAATGAGATGTCATTTGTAATGCACTTTGCAAAGCCTCAAACCCTGCTTTATGTAATATAAAGCAAGGCACATAAGACTGTAATTTGTGGGAGTCTGGGCTGTTCCACTTGCATGTGGCTGGACCTGTGTGGAGCACATGGGAGGGCAGAGCACACCGTAGGCAACGGTTTCCCAGCAATAAAATTAGGCAGGCTTTGCTATCTCCATCATCTCCAGACCTTTCCTGTCCTGGCTGCTACCCGACAATTGACTGAGTTACGGGACTCCAAGGCCCAGGAGCGCTGCTTGGCCTTGTGTGACAGGCACAGCAGCCCTTGAAATAGAAAGGGGAGGAAAGGGTGAGGGTCCATCTCCATCCCCTCCTTGGGAATAGCAACTCTGAGCTCCCTTAACAGATGAGCTATTTTGGGGAATAGGAAAGTAATGTAATAAGAACCATGGCAGGCTAGTTCACAAATGGTTTCTAATTTTCTTTTTTTCTTTCTTAAAAAGAACAGCCCACAGCTAATTTGCTTGTACTCGGTTGCCCACAGCATAGGAAGGGGAACTGGGAGGGTGTAACATTACAGGTTCTATTATATCCCCAATGCCAGTCAGAACCTGCCCCAGCCAAACTGTTTCACATTTCAAGCTAAAAGTAAGCAATTTCAAAGACATTCTGCTGGCCCTTGGGAATGTTCTTTAATGATGTGTGTTCTTTGTTGCCTTCACTTATAATATCACCCCTATCAAGTGAGCCTGACTTGCTTTGATACTCAGAATACAGACAGAAAAAAGGCTAAATTTAGAATGGGGGTGGTGGGGGGGGAAGAAAATGCCTCTAAACAGAAGGGGAAGCAGAGGGGATGTTGTATATTGTGAAGGCCTTGGCAATTTAGAAAAACTTGGGGTTTCAACTAAAAGTTGTGCAATGTACATGCATGTATATATATTTTTTATGTTTGTGTATGTGGGTTTATGTGGGTTGTTGTCCTTGGTGCTCAAAGAGGATCAAAATGACATCACTATGTTGGAGTCAATGTACACCATGTCCAATTGTGGCTGATCAGACCAACAGGAGCTCAGAAGGCTTTGCTATAGATTGGGCACAAATAGTCCATATGAACATTTAGAATGGAGATATCTCTAAATTTGTGCCTGTTGTGGTTTTTTTTGAGCTACTGTAATTCTGCTTTGCTCATAAAGCATAGCTCCTTCTTTGATGTAGACGTGCCATGTTGGGTGGTCCTTTGGCAGCGTGTTTTGCAACCCTTCCAAAAGTTCTTCAGAGAGACATACGTATATGAATGCATTTATTCATATCTATGTGTGTTCATGTATATGCACATATGTATATGTACATGTGTGTATGTTTACATGTGCATGTATGTGTGTATATGTAAAACCCTTGGCCCCTAAATTTGGAGTAAGAATACCTAGGGTTGAGTCATTGCTTTGCTACTAATTGACTGGGGCACTATGGGTAAATCGCTTAATCTCTTGTACAAAGTCATCATTTACTCATCAGCAAAATGGGCATAGTAGAAGAATAGATTTAGAGTGGAAGGACCCTTAGAAAGAATTTAGTCCAGCCCCTTTGTTTTCTGACAAATGAAGAAACTGAGGCCCAGAGAGCTTAAGTGATGTGCTCTGATGTCCCACTGGTTAGAATTTGAACCCAGATGATCTAACTCCAAATCCAGCTTTTTGTCGCCTGTACTATTAATTCATAATACTATATTGTACCATTCAACTGCTATTCTTATGCCAATCAATCGATACATATTTGTTAAATTCTTGCCATGTGCCGAGCATTGTTACTGGGCACTGAAGATACAAAATCCAAAATGACAATTATGGGAAAACTGTTCATTATCAATTCATTTTGATCATTCCGTCCTCAATCCCCCACAGGCTTAAAATCTGTCCACTTTCCATTAGAAAAAGGAATCTTAGAGTATTTTTTTTTGCTATTTCTTTTTAAATAGCATTTTATTTTTTTCCAATTACATATCAAGACCATTTTCAACATTCATCTTTACAAGATTTTGATTTTTCTCCCTCCCCTCTTCTGAAAGTGGTAGGCAATTCGATACAAGTTATACATGTGCTATCGTATAAAACATATTTCCATATTAGTCATGGTTGTAAAAGAAGAGACAGATCAAAAGGAAAAAAAACATGAAAAAGAATAAAATAAGTGGGAAAAATATGCTTCAATCTGCATTCAGAGTGCATTAGTTCTTTATCTGGATGTGGTTAGCATTTTTCCTCTGTGAGTCCTTTGTACTTGTCTTAGGTCATTGTGTTGCTGAGAAGAACTGAGGCATTTATAGTTGATCATTACGCAATGTTGCTGATACTGTGTACAATGTTTTTCTGGTTCTTTCCATTTCACTTTGCATCAGTTTGTACAAGTTTTTCCAGGTTTTTCTTAAATCTGCCTGTTTATCATTTCTTATAGCACAATCGTATTCCACTGTATTCATATACCACAGCTTGTTCAGCCATTCCCCAGTTGATAGGCATCCCCTCAATTTCCGATATTTTGTCACCACAAAAAGAACTACTGTAAATATTTTTGTATTATAGGTCCTTTTTCCCTTTTTTATGATCTCTTTGGGATACAGACCTAGTAGTGATATTGTTGAATCAATGGATCTGCACAGTTTGGTCCTAGAGTGCTTTAAGGTTTATAAAATACTTGCTTGATAGCAGCTCTGAGATACCCAATGCATGTATTATCATAGGGGACACAGATGAGAAATGAAGTGGCCTCATAGTTCCATAGCTACTGTGATAAAGGAGGGACTCAGACTTAGGGCTTCTGAGTCCGAGACTCACAGACATTTCCCACTACAGTATCCTGCTGGGCTAGGACAGCTGTTGGTAACTTCAGATGTTTGTTATACCCACAACATTTTCTCCTCTTGACCTTACCGACTTGTCAGTGTTTTTTAGAATTGGAGATAGATTTGTCAAAATAGAACCAACCTAGGATCAAACCCACAGCTCTGGACTTAAGAACAAAGCTGCCCAACCAGCTGAGTTGACTAGCTTTTCATGCCCTGTGACCAACAAAGGACACATTTCATGAAAGTTGTTCAGGGCCAATTCAATATCTTTGAAATGGTTACCTTTCTAAGGAAGAGGCTTTGAAGGAAAAGTCCTTCTCTTGCTCTGGAGGTCATAGAATCTAAGAACTGTGAGGTACTTCATAGGCCATCCAGAACAAACTGTGATATGTACTTTCCCTGGATCTCTAAATATTGTATAGATGTAGGGTCTCTAAATATCGGTGTAGATGTAGTATAAGTATAAAAATATAAGCTTCTTGAGGATAGAGTCGGTTTTTTGTTTTGTCTTTTTACCTCCAACACCTAAAACAGTGCCTTGCACATTGTAGACATTGTTAATAGATGGCTGTTGAATTGGACTGGATTGGATTGGACTAGACATGGAGTGCTGGGGGCTGACCTCTGGGCAATTGTGCCTTCAGCTACCACTGTTGTTGTTACCTACTTGTCTGGGGCTGTTTTAAGTCAACCTGAATTGCAACTGCAGAACTGAAAATTCCTGGCCCAAACTTCAATCTTACTGGGTTCATTCATTCTCCCAAGAGGTAGCCCTGCATGGGTCAGGGACAAATGATATCATTCTTTTGTTCATTCAGTAAGCCTTGATTACTCTGTGGGCTCACATCACCCAGGATGAGCAGGTGCATGTGGGTTCCAATCAGCACAGTTGAGGAGAGTAAGGAATGTGACTGGACTCAGAAGCACTGGTCACTGGCAATCCTTCCTCACTCCCTTCTCCCAGTTGAGGAAGTGCTCTGGCCAGCCATTATGCTCCCTTCAAACCCACCCCAGCCCATGACTCACCAGACCACCTTGCCCCGCCCCATCTTGTTTTTGAGCTTCGCTTTTATGTGGGGTCTCCCCCCACTGGAATGGAAGATGCTTGAGGGTGAGGATTGCCTCCTTTTTTACTTGTATTTATATTCTTAGATTTATTACATTTACCTCTTCCCATAGGAAGCCCTTCCTGATTCCCATAACTGCCACTTTATTCTCCCCTCTCAAGTTTTCTTCTAATGACTTCTCTGCTTACTTGTTGTAACCAAGGAGTTGTTTTCCATCCTTTTTCTTTGCATCCCCAGCAGGATGGGGTAGAAACTGGAAGATCTGAGTTCAGGTCATGCCTCTGATTGATTATGGATGTGCAATCATGGGCAAATCACTTAACCCTTCAGAGCCCCAGGCAATTCTCTAAGACCTTAAGGTACAAAAGAATTGCAGCTCTATGTGGATGGAGTTTAAAGAAACCCTTCTCCTGCTCCCACTTACCCCACACCAGTGAAATCCCAGGACAAAAAAAAAAAAAAACCTCCCCAGTGCCAAAAACATGATTTTGAATATAGTAGGTTTAACATTAATATGTGTCAAATTGCTAGACTGTAAGCCTCATGAGGTCCCTTGTTTATCTCCTGCAGTCTTAGGACAGTGGTCTGCACAGGGTAGACAGTCGAAAAGCATTTATAAAGCACTTAATAATCACTGGGGATATACCACATTCCCCCTCAAAAACCCAGTCTCTGTCCTCAAGAGGCTTACATTTTAATGCAAGAGGCAGTTGGGTGGCACGGGGGATAGAGTACTCAGCCTAAAGTCAGGAAGACTTATCTTTGTGAGTTCAAATCTATGACCTCAGACATGCACCAGCTGGGTGACCCTGGGCAAGTCACTTAACCCTATTTGTTTCAGTTTCCTCATCTGTAAAATGAGCTGGAGAAGGAAATGGAAAACCACTGCAGGGTCTTTGCCAAGAAAAACCTAAAAGGTGTCAGGAAGGGTTGGACATGACTGAAAACGACCAAACAACAACAGCAACACGTACCAGATACATACAAAGTAGATGAGGAAAACAGCTGGGGGAAGGAAATGTCTGGCAGAAGGCAGAGTTTGAGCTGAGTCTTAAAGGAAGCCATGACAGCTGATGCAAAAACATGGAGTCAGAAAGCTGGAGGAGGACAGTGTGACTGGATCCTAGAGGGCTTGGAAGGGAACAAGGGATAAGGAGCATGGGGAGGTGGGAAGGGCTTTCAACACTAAACAGGGGACTTTGTATTTGGTTCTGGGCAAAGCAGGGGGCCAGTGGAGCATACTGAGCAAAACAAAGGGGGTGGGGAGGCCTTCATGGACAGAGCTACTCTTTGGCAGCGAGTGAAGGATTGATTGGAGCTGGAGGACACCTGAGGTCGGGAGCCCCACCAGATGGCCATGATGGTCATCCACTGGAGAGGAGACAAGGGTCTGAGTAAAGGTTGTGGCTGGATGAGTGAACAAAAGAGGTTGAGGAGGAGAGATGTAGCAAAGGCGGGAATGGTTAGTGTTTATTAAATGTTTGATGAATTTACTGTTACTTCATTCTCTCCATCCTCTTGATGATTTCCACTTCTGAATGTTACCTAAGGTCCTCAGAGCCCAGAGGATTGGTTAGGACTGGGAATAATGCCATGAATTGGATCCCCAAAATTCCTGGGTTTTTCTTTTAATCTCCAAAGTAGAGGGGGGAAAATTCTCTCCCTTTATTAAAAAAAAACGTGTGGAAGTCTGTGTTTTGTATAATAGCTCTGGTCTTTGCATTTACACAAAGCTTAACTTATTGGCTCTTTAATTCAACTGCCTTTTTTTTTTGTAACTTTCCCATCACAGCTGCAGTCCCCTAGGTTGCCTCCCAGCCAGCGTGCTTCTGAATGGGTCTTTTACCCTGGCTTCCAAAGAACCTCTTACCCAGCTGCTCACCAGTATGCAGATCTACTCAGCAGTGGGCCCTTCCCATCCATAGATGGCCTCATTGTCCCCAGAATGCTCCGAATCAAAGGTTGGAAGACCTTTAGATCAGTCAGAGGCAATGAAAAGCCTCTTTGTGATGAGCTTTCTAAGCCAGTGGTTCTCAAACTTTTTTGTTTCAGAATCCCTTTACACCCTTAAAAATTGTTGAGGACTCTCCTTAGAGAGCTTTTGTTTATGTGGGATATCTATCTATCTATCTATCTATCTATCTATCTATCTATCTATCTATCTATCTATCTATCTATCTATCTTTTCTATCTATCTATCCATCTGTTATTAGAAATTAAAACTGACAGATTATTAAAATGTTTATTAATTCATTTAAAATAACAACAAATACATTTCATGTTAACATATATATTTTTTGAAAAATGACTATATTTTCCAAAACAAAAAATTAGTGAGAAGACTGTATTGTTTGTACATATTAAAAACATCTCTTTAATGTCTAGCTTAACAGATGATAGTTGGATTTTGATGTTTTGATTTGGTTGACGTGTATGAAGGAAACCCCCCAGCCTCACCCAGATATATAGTTGGAAAAGAAAAGATTATTTTAATAGGCATTTGATGTCTTAGTCTAATTATGAAGATAATTTTCACCTCTTGGACCTGCTAAAAGAGTCTTGGGGGTCCATGGACTACACTGTCAGAACAACTTTTGGAAGCTATGGATTCAGATTGTCCTGCCCTCCCGGGAATCCAGCCTTAGCTGCTCTGGCTGAAGGCTTCTTAATGCTCAGTGACTGAGCTACAGGTACAAAGTCAGTCTCGACTGACACACCCAAAGGCAGCAATAAGGCCTCAGAACTCCTATTAGAGCCCAGTCTAGATCTCTGCCTGTA
Organism: Petaurus breviceps papuanus; assembly: GCF_028583685.1. Taxonomy (NCBI): domain Eukaryota; kingdom Metazoa; phylum Chordata; class Mammalia; order Diprotodontia; family Petauridae; genus Petaurus; species Petaurus breviceps. The sequence goes on from NW_027185798.1 coordinate 46,604,370, forward strand.
CCTCTTCTCTCCTTAGCTCTTAGCTCTTCTCTGTCAGGGTTTTCCTGCCTGTCTTTGAATTTTTTTCCCCTTCTTTCTGGCTTGGCAATCCTTCCTATCTTTCCTAAGAAGTATGCCCATGGCACTGCTAGCCTCTCAAGGGATTCCCCCTGAATGTACTGAAACAAGATCACCAGCCTATTAGGCTGCCTCAGTCGAAGCCTCTACAAGGTTATCTGGACCTTTTAATTCATCTCAGTGGTTTTGATTTGCAGCTTTCCAGGCTGAGGCAATAGCCTTTAATAACCTCTCTGTCTCTGTCTCTGTCTCTGTCTCTGTCTCTGTCTCTCTGTCTCTGTCTCTGTCTCTGTCTCTCTCTCTGTCTTTCTCTCTCTCTGTCTCTCTCTCTCCCTCTTTCTGTGTGTCTCTGTTTCTCTGTTTCTATGTGTCTCTCTCTGTGTTTCTTTCTCTCCCCACCATTCCTCCATCTCTCCCTCTTCCTCTATATGTCTCTGTCTCTCTTTTTTTTCTCTTTCTGTGTCTCTGTCTCTGTCTGTGTCTGTCTGTCTCTTTCTCCACACTTTCTCTCCCTCTCTTTCTTTCTGTGTGTCTCTATGTTTCTTTGTATGTATGTCTCTGTTTTTCTTTCCCCATCTTCCCTCCCTCTCTCTTTCTGTCTGTCTCTCTCCTTGCCCTTCCTCCCCCTCTCTCTTTCTGTTAGTTTCTGTCTCTGTGTTTCTATGTGTCTGTACCTCTCTTTCTCCTTCTCTCTGTGTCATTGTGTCTCTGTGCACCTCCCTCTCCCTCCTCCTTTTTCTCTTGGTCTCTGTCTTTATCTTTCTTTCTCTGTGTGTGTCTCTCTCTCCTCACCCTTCCTCTCCCTCTTTCTGTGTCGCTGTCTCCTCTTTTTCTTTGTGTCTCTTCCCCTCTCTCCTCCCCCAATGACTTTCAAATCTTTCTCCCTCTCCATAGATCCATTGTTGGGAAACAGGAAAAATGAAGCCATCTGGTCGCACTGGACCACAAAGTAGAAAATGGAAGGAGCTCCAGGGTCATTGAGTCCAGCTCCATCATTTCATAGATGAAGGTACTGAGACCCCCAGGAAGGTTATATGTGCTACCCAAAGTAACCCAGGCAGCATTGGATGTGGTAATAGAACTCAAGATCTAACTCCAAATAATTTCTTTCCAGTAAGGAATTTCTGGATGTCCAACAAGTGGACATCCATCCTCTATTTAAGATCTCCAGTAATGGGGGTGGGAAGGGGACCCAGAACCTCCTGAGACAGCCAACCCATTTCTTCGGGGACAACTCTTTGCTGTAGAAAGTTTGTCCTGACATGAAGCCTAAATTTACCTCTCTAAAATTTGTGTCTGGCTTTGCTGTCTGGTGTGATGGAACAATGAGATTTCTCCATGATAGTTTTTCAAATGCTTAGAAACAGCCACCATATATACCTCCCCTCAGTCTAACATCCTTCATTCCTCCAGCCGGTCCTTATGTGACATGAACTTAAGGCCTTTCTCTGTCCTCATTGCCCTCTTGTGAAGACTCCTTAGCTTATCTACATCCTGCTTAAATGGCTGTGCCCAGAATTGAGTACAATCCATTAGATGGGTTCGTACCAGGCCAGAGCAGAGAGGGACTCTCAGTTCTTTATCCCTGGAAGCCTTACCTCCCAAAGCAGCTGGAGAGATTTTTTTCTTTTTCTTTTGGCTTCCACATCACACAGGTGACTCATATCGAAGCTGTAGTCTACCCAAACCCCAGATTCTTTTCAGACAAATTTTCTAACCGTATACCCCCTCATCTTGTAATTTAGAACCAAAATGTCAGCCTTTATATTTATCCCTATTGAATTGCATCTCAGATTATAGGACACTTGACAGAAAGAGGTTAGAAGCAGAGTTCTATTCAATTTAACAAATGAATATTATGTACTTATTATTAGTTAAACCCTTGGGATCAAAAAAATAGACATGATAAAAACCCTGCTCTCAAGAAGCTTATAATCTAATGGGCTTGGGCAAAGGACAGAAGAGGGGAATGGGCAACATGGTGACTGCAGAGAGCCTGGATTTGGAGTCAGAAGACCTACCTGGTCTGAATTCTGATTCTGTCACTGGCTCCCTATGGGCCTGACCTAGAGTACATTAATCAAGCTCTCCAGGACTTAGCTTCCTTACTGATAAAATGAAGGGGCTGTTTCAGATGGCCTCAGGGTCCTTCCCAGCTCTAAATATCATGCTCCTATGATTAAAAGGTACAAAAGACAGCAGGATTCTGATTTTTTTTCTTCATCCACCTGCATGCAGTAAGCACTTTATAAAATGCTTATTGACTAACTGGGGGAAGCTAGGTGGTGCAGTGGATAGAGTGCTGGGCCTGGAGTCAGGAAGACTCAGTTCCCTGAGTTCAAATCTGGTCTCAGACACTTCCTAGCTGTGTGACCCTGGGCAAGTCACTTAACCCTGTTGGCGTCAATTTCCTCATCTGTCAAATGAGCTGGAGAAGGACATGGAAAACCATTCCAGGATCTTTGCCAAGAAAACCATGAAGAGTGGGATACAACTCAAAGGACTGAATGTCAGCAATTAATTAAATAGGGCAGCTAGGCAGCACCATAGTCAGGAAGATGAGTCTTCCTGAGTTAAAATCCAGCCCCAGACACTTACTAGCTGCGTGACCCTGGGCAGGTCAGTCTATCCCATTAGCCTCAGTTTCCTCACTGTAAAAATGAGCTGGAGAAGGAGCAGCAAATCACTCCAGTATATTTGCCAAGAAAACCCCAAATGGACTCACAGACATAATGACTGAAATGATTGAACAACAACAACAAAATTGATTAATCAAAGTGAGAATGTCATCAAGGCTTCATGCCTTGATTTGAAATTGGGGGGGGGGAGAGCTTTCTTTCCCTTGGGAGTAAGGGAGGACTTTATGGGGGAGGTGTCATTTGAGATGGAATTTGAAAGGAAGGACACTGGAAAGGAGGTGGGGTGGGGGGAGGAGTCCATTTCGTTTTTATAGGTGGGGAGACAGAGGCTTATAGGATGACAGTCCTAGAACTGGAAAGGACCACTGAAGCTATCTAGTCCACCTCCACCCCCATTTAACAGATGGGAAAACTGAGGTCCAAGGAAGACTAAGTGATATATATGACCCAGGGACATAGAGCTAGTAAGTCCTGAAGCTGGAGGCTTCGAATCCTGGTCTTCTGACTAATTCAGAGAGAGCATTTTTCCCCCTTGTCCCCCATACCACCTCCCATCCTTGCCTTCTCTCCAAGTTTCCACTTACTAGACACCCCCTCTGGTGTACTATACTATCCTTTCTCATCTCCCCTTTGCTCCAGGGCTGCAAACAGCATCTCTGCAGCTGCCTACAGCAAAAACAAACTGTAGCCACAGGCTGGCATGAGTATTTAGCAAATAGTCAGCTGGGAGGTCTCGAAGGGAAGCTTCCCTTTGGGGAAAGAAAGGGCTGTTGCTTGTTTGTGTTTGTGGCTGATTGCTGCTGGGGAGGAGGGGAGGCTGTGACTGGGGTTGGAGGTAGCCCCCTCCCTCTGACTCCCATACCACCCCAGGTGTAAGGGGGGACATGGTTAACGCTGATGCTCGGGCCAGGGCTGGGGTGCCTTGTGAGAGGCCACAAAGGTATGGGCTCCCCATGTCCTTGCGTTTGAGCTCTCTTCTCCAAGCCTCGATGGGATGGTGTTTGCTATTTATGTTCCAGTTGCTATCAAGAGGCTTTCGAAAGACTCTGCTGCCAGGTTTCTAAGTAAATTCTTGGCTCGGATTCTCTCTGTTTCTCTCTCACATCAGCTGCTCACAACCCAGCCCAGCCCAGCCCACTTTCAGATCTCCAACCTTGCTCCCCACTTCTTACCTGGTTTTCCAGACTTTTGGCACAAAAGTTCAAAGCCTCCTTGTCTGTTCCAGCAAAAGGGTGGGACCCCTTCTTACTAGGGACCATCTCTGTCAAGATGGGGAGGATGGCCCCTACAGTGGGCTGGTGGGCTTTGAGGTGGAGTTGGGGAGAGATCCATAACTCATTTTCCGTGTTATATCCCTCATTTTCAGAACTTTCTTCAGAGCAGCAGCCCCTTTACTTGGAGTAGTGGTGGGCAATCTGAAGCCTCAAGGCCACACGTGGCCCTCTAGGTCCTCAAGCATGGCCCTTTGTCAGAATCCAAACTTCGACTGCACTTGAGGACCTAGAGGACCACATGTGACCTCGATGACACAGGCTCCCCAACCCTGTTAGAACATGCCTTAACTGCCACCTTCATCGAGTCCTGGAGTCTGTGTTAGATTGTCCCAAAAGTTTTAGTTCAATTTTAAGGTGGTTATTTTTTTAAGTTTAGAAATACACTAAGACTTTTCAGAAATCTTGTTTGGACACATGCCAAATTTAAATTATATATTTTATAATGTATACTATGTTATATAATTATATACATAGATATGTTGTATATATATTTTACATGTACTTGTCTCCCCCATTAGAATATAACCAATCAGGAATTGTTTAATCCTTTGACCTTGTATCTGTAACACACAGCACAATGTCTGGCACAGACATTAACAAAATGGGGCTTAACAAAAACTTGATTGATTGATGTTAATTGTCACAGGTGAGAGCGTAAACTAGTGAAAAGAGAAAAAGGTCTGAGTCCAGAATCAGGGAGCACAGTGTTTAAGGGACACCAAGATCCAGAAGAGAATAAGAGGGAACAGTCAGAGAGGTGGGAGGAGAGATATTTAGGTTGGTGGAGAAGAGCTGTGATGGGCACATCAGTGTCATTTCCATAAGATTACTCTTCTGTCTGTATTGTGGATTGGAAATGGGAGAGATTAGAGGAAGGGAAACCTACTAGGAAGCTATTATAATTGTCCAACAATGAGAGTCTCAAGAGTGAAGTCCCTGGAACGAGCTTTAAATTTTGTCACATCTGTACTTTTCCACAGGCTGAAGCCCCTCCCTGGAAGGCCCTCTTTACCCCTTTTGAATTGTCTGAATTCTTCCTTCAAACCCCAGTTCAAATTGGCCCTGCTAGAAGAAGCTGTCCATGACCATCTCAGCATGTCTTGATTTCTTCTCCTGAATGCTTTAAATGGGAGTCTAGGTGCAACATTCTATCCAAGTCTAATTCCTGGGTTTACCTATGTACCACGTGGCTCTTTGTGCATTCGCTAGTTCGCCAGAATTCCTAGAGAATGCTCTCACTCTCCCCTCTGCCTCCCCGTTTCCCAGACTCAAAGTGCCTTCCTTTTTAGGGCCCTGGCCACCTTCCTTCCAATCCTCCTCTAATGTATGAATCTGCCACATCTTATCATAGAATCTGCTGCATATCAGATTCCAGCAGGATATAGAATGATACCCATGCATTTAGAGATGTCTGTCTGTCTCCCTGTCTAGCCCAGACATGCTCATTCCCATCCTTTAGTAATCCTTTCTGGATGGACTGTGCCAAGGTAAATGTCACTCATTCCACCCAGTGTACCCAGCAACAGTCTCATACAGTCCAAGGAAATGTCAACCCTAGGAAATAAACGGCCTTAATATTAACCCAGACATGTGGCTGTGTTCCCCCAGCAGGTGTGGAAGAAAACTTTAATTCTCATTTATTTTTAAAGCATGCCTCATGCTCCCCCCCCAAAAAAAAACCTCCCAGGATGTCACTAAATGTGTCTTGGCCCAGGACTGCGGTTATTACTGTAACTCACACCCAGGGGCTGAGATGGCATCCAGGGCTCTCAGGCTCCTGGTTGGCTGGGACCTCCTATCTGGTTCTTCCAGAGCTGGGGATGGGGGTGGGGAGGACTTCCCCAAGTCAGGGGATTCAGACTAGATTCAAAAACAACCAAACAGAATTTCAGGGCCTAATGTCATGGTACTGGCCCCTCGCTCTTCTTCCTCTTCACCCTCTTCTTTTGTCTTCATCCTCTTGTCTCCACTCACAAGGCCACTGTCCAGTTCAGGAGTTTATTGCCTTTTGCCGGGACTATTGCAATAGCCTGATAATTGGTCTCTCAGCTACCAATTTCTCTTTTCTATAATGCACCCTAATTGGTCTCCCTGTCTCAAGCTACTCCTCACATGAACTCATTCTCTCCATGGTTCCCCATGTGATTTTCCTAAATCACAGTTCTGACCATCATAGCCCCCCTACTCAGTACATTCCAGTGGCTTTCTCTGTCCTCTAGGATCAAATAGAAACTCCTTGGTTTGGCATTGAAAGCTTGTCACAATTTGGCCCTAACCTTCTTACCTTTCCCACCTTATTCCTCCCCTCTATGCATTCTATGGACCTGCCATTTTGTCCTTCCTGCTGTTTCTCACATATGACACCCCTCTCTTTTTCCATGTCTTGTTATTGGCAGTTTCCCATTCCTCAAATGTTCTCCTTTTTTCATTTCCATGTCTTGGGACCCATGGTTTCCTTTAAGATTCTGCTTCAGTACAGCCTTCTGTAAGGTCTTTCCCCTCAGCTGTTTAGCACTTATCCTTCCCAGGTTACCTGTATCTGGTATGTGTTTTACAAATATGTATATATAATATGTGTAATACATACATACATATGTATGTATATATGTAAATGTATACATGTGTGTGTATACATACATATATATGCACACACGTCTCCCCCATTAAAGCATAAGCTCATTGAGGTCAAAAAATAATTTTTTTGGTCTTTGTATTCCTGGTGATTACTAAGTGTCTGGCACATAGAAGGCATTTAGTAACCATTTGTTGATTGATTGGCTGATATAATTTTTACCCATTGCCAAAGCAAAAGGAACAAAACCAATAATTAAAACAATTGTCAAGGGGACTATGTACCTTTGCTCTTCACAAGCCAAGGCTTCTCAAAACTTCCAACTCAGGAATTCCAGGAACACAGTTCAGATCCTTAGACTCAGAACTCTCTCCAGGAGTTAGCAAGGGTCCTTCATTTCCTTTTCCATCCACAGTCTCCTGAAGGGCCAATGTCTCACACTGACTCTTACTCTGACCACTTTGCATTTACCATTTTTTTTTTTTGTTGGCTGGAATGCCTAGCCAGTCCTTCCCCTAAATCCTTGCGTGACTATCTCAAGGTTGCCCTGCTGCTAATCAGCTATTGCTTCCTGGTTATCATAAATGGAGCTAGTGGAGTGGGGTCAAGGGCAGGACAGGCATGAATGAATGGCATCCATTCTTCCCTTTCATCCCAAAGCCGATACTTCTCCAAAGTTCTGGGCATGTCCCCGATCTGTTCATAACACTCTTGTTTCTCACCCTTCCTTTTACCCTAGCATTCTCCCATGTGCAGAGCCCAAGGGTGAGCACCCTGACCAGGAGGAGGGGGCTTCCTGGGGGGAGGGGGCAGGGTCTACACCAAGACAAAATTCTCCTCTGTTGCACTCTGTTCTATCTCCCATTTTCTTCTTTCCCAAGTCTATTTCTTTTTTTTAAATAGACTTTTATTGAAATCTTTTCAGATAATAATAATGCTATCTAGCATTTATATGACACTTTAAGATTTGCAGAGCACTTTACATGTATTAAATATATTAACTCATTTAATCCTCACAACAACTCATGAGGTGGGTGCTGCTATCATTCCCATTTTCCAGATGAGGTAGTTAAGACACAGAGAATATATAAAGTCACACAATTATTAAATATCTGAAGTAGAATTCCAACTCAGATTTTGCCTGATTCACCTCATACTTTATCTACCATACCACCCAACTGCCTAATAAATAAGAACAGTTAGCATTTATATAGCCCAAGGTCACACAAGTACTAGGGGTCAGAAGTAGGATGTGAACACAGGTTTTCTGGCAGTTTTTTTTTCCCACTGTACTATCCATCTAAGAAGCAGGCTAGGACAAGCTCATGAATGTAAGATCAAGATAGAATATGATAATGGCCAAAGGGAGGGTCAAAGTGCAAAGAAAATTCGAGGAGGGAGAGATCTGTTTCAGAAAGAAAGTTTGTGG
>NW_027185798.1:46612740-46647239 GCF_028583685.1 Petaurus breviceps papuanus
TTCCTTCCTTCCTTCCTTCCTTCCTTCCTTCCTTCCTTCCTTCCTTCTTTTCTTTCTTCCTTCCCTCCCTCCCTCCCTCTTCCTTCTTATAGAAATGCATCCAAGGGTAAGGGATCTTTGGGAAAAGCTCCAGCCTGCACTCTTCTCGATTCTCCCCTGGGCTTTGAGGTCCCAGATCCTCTGTGGGTGACCTCACAAGTGGTTGCTGTGGAGACTATGATGTCATTGGAAGCATTACTGAGATGGGAAAGGGAGCCAGGGCCAGGGGAAGGGGGGGGGCAGAGCAGCAGGGATGCACCAGTCCAGGGAAATGAAGCTTCTGTTTTTGTGCATATGTGCCAAGGGAAAAAATGTAAGGAAATGGAAATCTCGTTGGGATATTTTAATAAACAAAATAATAGAATTTTAGAACTTAGAAATGAATTTCAAGGATCACTTAGTCCAATTCCTTTCTTTTTTTCCAGAGAAGGAAATGAACTCATGTAAAGGTTAAGCCAATTACCTCAGATCACACAGAAAGTTAGTGGCCATGTGTGAGTGCTGAATTCAGAGTCAATAATCATTATCATCATTTATCAGGAAGCATTGTCTGAGCCCCTACTGTGTGTAACCCTGTAAACTCTAGGAATATCAATACCAAAGGCAAGATCTCAAGGAGCTGTATTTTACTACTACTAATAACTCATTTAGGTGGACTTTAAGAGTTTTCAGAGTGCTATATCCCATTTGACCTGGGTTTTGATACATTTATGAATATATGAATGAATGAAAAACCATTAAGGAATTGCTATGTGCTGAACACTGTGCTAAGCCCTGAAGATACAAATAGAAAATCTTAGCTAGTTCCTTCCCTCGAGAAGATTACATTCTTATAGGGAGTCAACATGTCTGTAGGAGTAATGGCTAGGGAGGAATATTTTGGCTTGGAAAGTGATTACAGATGGCCAATAGAGCCGATTCATGAGTCCTTTCCAGGAATAATGACTGGAGTTGATTTGATTATGGTCCCCAAACAAGAAATGAGGATGAAGAAGAGGAATAGGATTTTTGGTGGAGAAGACCTTGTGATTGGAGAGGACTGCGGGATCCCCATGGCTGGAAGTCAGAAGTTTGCATAATGTAGGATCAAGAGGGAGTGAGTGCTAATAAGGGGAGAGAGCAGGGAAGCAGGAAAGTCTTCATGGTGGAGGAGGTACATAAGCATTCTTTTCACAACACCTTGTCTGTTGACCTGCTTCCAATTCTGTTCATTTGTAGCTTGTATGCCCATAACTGAGTATGGGAGGCTGCTGGTGATGGCCAACTGCAGATACAGCTCCACTGTCTGGCTTACTGGCTCCTTAGCCAGCTCCCCTCATCTGACCTTGTACAAATCCCTCCCCACACCTTCACCTGGAAAATTTATAGCTGGCCTGAGGCCTCACATTTTTTCTATTACATCCACAAGGCAACAACTTATCTCTCATGGTGGGTGAAGAAGAAAAATAGGCAGCATTGAAGTGTATACAAAGCTCTGGACTGGAATTAGAAGGCTTGAGTTCCAATTTTGGTTTTGACATACAGCAGCTCTGTGAGCCAGAGCAAGTCATTTTCTCTCTGAGCCTCAGTTTCCATATCTATAAAATAAATATGCCTGCATCTACAGTTATTGTGGGGAAAAGACTTTTCAGACCTTAGAGAGGTATATACATATATTACATGCAATATATGAAAATCTTGTCATTTTCTAACACCTCTTTAAGGGATAGAACATTATAGTCTCTGAAGAACTGAAGGCGAGGACCCCCCAAAGGTCAATGAAGAGGCATCTGGTGGCTATAATAGGATTGAAACTCATCACAAACAGGAAATTATGAAGGGAAAGGACATAAAGGAAGTCATCAAAGAAATATATGACTAAAAAAAGATGGACCATTCAATCAAAAGTAAAGTTGCAAGAGATAACGTATGAGCAGCCTCTGTGCTATACTGGTGTATAGCTTTCTTTATACCTGGAAGAAACTGGTGCTCCTGTGTCAAACTGAAGAGATGGGATGGACAAAACTTAGCAGGACATATAGGCACAGATGAGCTTTGATCTGCAATGCCAGAGGGAATAATCAAGTCAGTGAAATCACAGATCCATATTGAAATATACCACATAGATTTCTGTTATTTTTATTAGACCTCTCTTGCATTATTCTGCTTCTCATCCCTCAATTCCATACCACCAGTGTTTTAGAAGGAATGGGAAAAAGCAATGGTTTCTAAGTTTGGGAGCATTACTGTTCTTGGCACCAGGGAATATTCCACAACCCAGGCATACTTTCTAGCTTGTCACAGTCTCTGCAGGAAATAAGAACAAAATCATGTGTAAAGCTTTGAATGACAGAATGGTAGAGTTGGTAGGGACCTTAGTGACAGCCTACTACAGCCCTCCATTTTACAGAGAATCATTCGAGGTCATAGAGGTGAGTAATTTGTCCAAGGTCATACAGTTGGTGAGGGATAGAATCAGGACTAGAACCCAGGGCTCTAACTTCCATGCTAGGTATTTTTCCATAACTCCCTCCTTCTCCAATAGTCAATTTTTAACACTTCCTCCCCAGGACAGCAAAGGAGAATAATGGAGGTCTCGCTGTTTTATGGAATATATTCCTGATTCTGCTAGAAGACTTGGGGCAATTCAGCCTCAGTTTAGTTAAGTGTGGTTTGGTAGACTGTGGCCCTATTCTCTCAGGACTAGGTATTGCCCTGAGGAAGTCTTCTGAGTGTCTTCTCTGTCATTGGTTCGAGCCCTCACTGATTGTGTTCCTCCCCTGGACTGGTAACTAATGCCCCATATAACAAGTTCCCTCTAACCAGTTAATGTTGGATAGCTTTTGCAAAGGAGTGTTTACTTCAGAGATACAGTCAGAACAAAGTGCAAGCATTTCCCACAACTCCTGGAGAGCATAATCCCCCTTATACCTTCTTGGTCTCTTGGGGGGATTAGTCTCAAAATTTAGCTCAATTCCTATAGAAGCTGCTGGCTTCTGTTAGGCTGGAGGTTTGATCCTTGCTTCTCAGGGCATAGATACTGGGCAGGCTGCAACACCTGGTCTGGTTTCCTGAATTCCCAGATCCCCATGGCTCAAGCTCCCAGTCTAGACTAGAGATTCCATTTCATGAACCTAGAACAGAAAACAAAGAATGAAAAAGCCAAGGATTCTTAATAATCATATGACATCAAAGGATTAAATCTTGGTGGCACTTTCCCCTAAAGCTTGATTTTCTCACCAGAAGCCTTTAATGATGGAGTCCCAGAGTTCACTCAATCACTAATGCAGTAAAAGCCAGGGCCAAGGCTGACTCGGGTCCTTTCGAAGACTTCAACAGTTTGTACAATAATAGTCAGAGGCTTCTCCCAATCCTATGATAGGCAGGCCAAGACAAACCAGTTAAAGAATGCCCATGAATATTCCAGTCCTCACAATTATCCCCCTGAAACAGTTCCCCAATATTCTCCATGTGAAGGGAAGAACCCTTAGCAGATGGGATCTGTACATGGTCCAGATCCCCACTACATAAGCACTGTTCTAAATACTCAGAATACAAACACAAAAAGAGAACTAGCCCCTCTCTCAAAGAGCTCATTGATTGATTGATCTCCTTGAAGCTTTATCCCACCCTCCCTTCCCATCTCTTGCTTTGGAGTCTAAATTCTAATAGTGGCCCTTATGGGGTGAGTAGTGGTTAGAGGAGGGTATTTTAGTTGGTGAGTCACAGGGATGGTGAGTTAATCCATAGGAAAATCAATTTCCTGCCCTTTCTAGAAGCAATATTACTATTGATTTGATTACAGTATCCAAAGCAAGAGATGAAAAGAGAAACTGGGATACTGCTTCCCGCAGATCTATCAATCAACAAGCTGAATCAAGAGCTTACCATATGGGGTGGCCTGCTGAATGAGAAGTGAAGGTGAAAAGCAGTCTACAGTTCAGGATCAGCTAGATAATGGAGGGGACTAAGTGGGCTAGTGGATGCTCAATAAGCAAGATGGCTGGGCAGGGAGTTCCAAAGTACTCCCTGAGTCTCACCTTGGGCAATAAATGGGCCACGAGGATAGAGGCAGAACCTCTGGCAGGTTGACTTATGTGGATTAAAAAAGTTTTTAAAAAGACTTTTCTGTTACTAAGGTCCTATGATCCACATCTTTAACTTTCCGTAGGTCTTCTCAGGACCACTGATGAGTGTGTGAAGACTCCTTCTTGCCCTTGATTCACAAAACAAGGAAGCTAAGACAAGTCCTCTGATTCAGCTGTGAATTACTTGTGGATTAGAGCCAAATGCCCAGACTCTTCTTGGAGCCCTGTTGTCCACCTCCTGTTATAACTAGCTGGGCTTCAAGTTATTTCAGGCCCAGGCCCAGTCGGTCCCAAAGGGGATATGTCTTTCAGCAAATGAGCAGTCTATATGGGAGAGGTTATGTGTCCCTGAGATGCTTTCAGACAGGAGGTGGCTAGATGTGTTTGCTGGGGGGAAGAAGGCTTTATACAAATAAATGTTTCTCAGCCTCCTTAGAGTTCAGATCTCTGTGCTTGTTTGAGTACTCATAATAATGCCCAGTCAGGTCAACAAATATTTATTAAAGGGCCTACTATGTGTAAGGCACTGTGCCAAGCACTAGAGATACAAAAACCAAAGACATAACAGTCCCTGTTTTCAAGGCGCTCCCAATATAATGAAGGTGATAACATGCAAACTGTTATATACATATATACTTATGCATGTATGTAAAAATGCACATATGTGAAAATGTATAAAATATGTATATAATATGTATATGAAAATATATAAAATGTCTATGTATGTATATATGTATCCAAAAAAATATACACAGAAGATAAATTGAAGATAACCAACAGAGAGAAGGCACTAAGATTAAGGACTGGGAAAGGCTTCTCGAAGTGAGATTTTAGCTGAGACAGAGATGAGGAGGGAGAGAGTTCCAGGCAGGCATGGGGGACAGCCAGTGAAAATGCCTACAGTCAACTGTCAGGAGAGAGGGAGTGTCTTATACCAGGAACAGAAAGGAGGACGATGTCATTGGGTAAGGTGAAAGGAGCCTGGAAAGGTAGAAAGGGACCAGATTATGGAGGACTTTAAAGAACAAACAGAAGATTTTATATTTCATCCTGGAGGTAATAGGAAGCCACTGGAGTTTCTTGAATAGGGAGGTGACATGGTCAGCCTGGTGCTTTTGGAAGAGCAATTTGACAAGTGAGTGACGGATAGGTTGGAGTAGGGAGAGACTGGAGGCAGGGAGACCAGCCAGAAGGTTATTGAAATAATACAGGCAGGAGGTCATGAAGGCCTGCACCAAGATGATGGCAGTGTTAGAAAGAAGGGGGACATACAAGAAATGGGACAAAGGAAGAAACAAAAGGACTTGGCAACTGATTGTATATGGGGAGAGGAGAGTAAGAGTGAGGAAGACCCATTTTACAAATGAAGAAACTTATGCTCACAGAGGTGCCTTGCCCAGGGTCACAGAACTAGGAAGTTTTGAGGCAGATTTGAACTCAGATTTTCCAAATTATAAGTCTAGCCCTCTATCCACTGAGCTATCTAGCTGCTCGGTATCCCCCACCTCCTCTTAAAAGCACTTTGGAGCACCCATTCTAATTCATTTTAATTTAAGATTTTTTGAGAACTTTGTGACACCTTAGAGAACACTGCTGACTCCCTCAGGACAGTCTGCTTTATTCTCAGCAGAATAGTCAGTGCCCACCATGGTCAGTCATTTTTCAGTCCTGTCTGACTCTCTGTGACCCCATTTGGAGTTTTCTTGGCAAAGATACTGGAGCGGTCTGCCATTTCCTTCTCCAGCTCATTTTACAGATGAGGAAACTGAGGCAAACAGGGTTAAGTGACTCATGAAGTTAGTGTGTGAGAACAGATTTGAACTCAGGGTTTTCTCACTCCTGACCCAATTCTCTATTCACAGGGCCATCTAGCTGCCCCCAGTGCCCTCCATAAAGCAATATAAATTCCTTGAGGACAGGCCCTTCTACTACCGAGCATACATACAGTAAACCTTTAATAAATATTTAAAGTAGCAAGGTATTTAGAATATGCTTGGTGAATTGAGAAAAGCATCCGGAGTGGGGAACCTGTGTCCCTCTAGGTCCTCGAGTACAGCCCTTTGACTGAATCCGAACAGTTAAAGGGCTGCATTTGAAGACCTAGAAGGCCACATGTGACTCCACCCCTGCTAGACCATGAAGAATTGATTCTAGGTCCAGTTTTAATACTCACTGCATCACAACTCAGTCATTTAAGAGCCCTAACCCTCAATTTCTTCATCTCATAAAATGAAAATATAGTGTCTTCCTCCCCTTATAAGGTCATTGTGAGGATCAAATGAAATCATGTACATGGGAGTAGTCCACTAATGAGTGGTGGGTATTTGTTGAATGAAGGTCCTGGGACAGTACACTTAGCTGCTGCCCACAGTATCTGAAACAGTACTCATATCTAGTTGTTGATGTCTTTCTTCAAGGTTCAGCTTAGGTAGTATTTCTTCTAGGGAGATTTCTGGGATCTACATATCTGAAAATTCTTTCTCCCTCTCCAAAATGAGTTTACAATGAATGTTGCCTACCTCCAGGGGTATGCTGGTAAAATGTTTAACAACCATATCTCCAAAGGAAAAAAGAACACCCAATACATATTTCAGTTATGTCTCAGCTATTAACATTTTCAGCTGTTAACATATTAATTTAATTTATCGTCTCAGCTATTAACATTTTCAAAATCATTTTCTTATGTCTTAACAATAAAAAAGAGCAAAACATCAAACCCTAGTTTTTAGTGCCAGTTTCCGAGGTGTAAGATGCTTGTATGGATCATTGAAACAATCAGCCCTCTGAAGTTAAATCTCTCTACTGAGAAGAGGAAGGGTGTTCATTTTATTCTCTCTTTAGAGCCTTTTACACTTTAACTTCTTTGTTTTGATAATTCTTCCCAATTAGATTATAAATACCTTAAGGGTAGACCCTCTACTTACTATTTTTCATCCTGCTGTCCCTATCAGATGTAATAGCTATTTAGTAAATACTTGTTGAATTCTTTCTTTTGGATTGAAGCATTGATTTTTCCTGGTGAGCGTCTTTTAACCCCAGGGAAAGGGCTGTCTCTGTGTCTCTGTCTCTGTCTTTCTGTCTCTGTCTCTCTCTGCCTCTCTGTCTCTCTGTCTCTCTCTCTGTCTCTTTCTCTCTCTGTCTCTCTCCCTCTCTGTACACTAAGTTATTATTAGCGTCCAGTTTAATTTGCTGGTTCACTTTTCTTTAAGAAGGGGTAGGGGCTGGGCTGTACCAGTAGAATGGAGTACCTGGGGGAAAGAGGATAGGAGAGGGGCCCTAAGAAATGGGAAAATTAACATGGGAAATTAGAAAGCAGGGATTAAAAAAACAGTTCTGGCTTCTCAGTATGGTCCTATGTCTTTGGTTATTCCAAAACCACATTTTGGAATCACTGAACAAAAGCATTGATATCTTTAAAAAGCAGACTGCCAGGAGCCTTATCATGTGAGTCTTCCTAGAGCTCAGACGAGTGAGTTAATGACTTATGCCATTTGTATCCCCCCCCCACCCAAAGCCCCTGTTGCTTGGTGGCTCTGCCAGCTTCCTCCTTCCAACCTGCTTCTTTTGCCAGGTGTGGACCCCCACGGCAAGGATGCAGGAAAAAAAACCTTGTCGTCTTTTGGTTGTGATACAACAGAAAGAAATTTGATTTGGAACAGGAGGGCTGGGGTTCAAATCATAGCTCTGCCTCAGACCCTTAATTCAAGCCCTTCTCTATTCAACTGCCAAAGCTATTTTCCTAAATCTGGGGTCTGGCGATGTCTTTCCCCCACACAATAAACTGTGGCTCCCGAGAGTTACAAATATCTACTCATGTCTTTTCTCTTTAGATTTCCTTCATCTATTCTGTGTATATCTTTTATGTACATGGTTATTCATGTGTGGATATGTTGTCTTCCCCATTCAAATGCGAGGGTTCGTATTTTGTCTTTATATCCCCAGTATTTAGCGCACTGCCTGGAGCAAAGTGTCTGATAAATATTTGTTGATTGAATGCTACCTACTACTTATGTGACCTTATACAAGTCATATAACTTCTGTGGGCCTAATCTGTAAAAGGAAAGGAGCTGGCTCCATTAAGGCCCCTTCCAGATGGAAATCTACGATCCAATAAGCCTATAAAGGTTTCTCCTTAAGCTACTACGGCCCGCTGCCATTGTGGAACCAACCTCCAAACAGTTGTGAGATGGCAGATGGCATCGGTTCCTTCTGGAACCAATAGATGAAAGTCAAATGTCCCTGCTTCCCACCTCTGCTCCCACCCCTTAGCCTGACTTGGGAGGGAGGGCACTCCTTAGGTAGTTGTCCTAATTCCTCCACTCATCCCACCCCCCTACCTATGCCAGGACTTTCAGATTGTCATTTGCCTTGTGACGAGGAAGCCACCAACATCCCTGGGGTTCCTGGGCTTCCCATTGGCCCATCTCTCTACCTGTGCAGTTTCTTCCTAACAGGAAGTTCTGTTGCCCTGGCGCTGGGTCTCCATGGCAACCCTTGCTTTTGAGACACTGAATGGAAACTGCTGGCATGGGGAGGCCGGTAGCAGAATACTGATTTGCCCAAGTGTCTGTAACACTGGCTGCATCTTAATACCTTTTCAGATACCCAATGGGCTAAAAATATAACCAGACTTGGACTCTGGCTGGAGACCCAGAGAAACACTGCAGCTGACTAGCCCCATGACAAGGAAGATGCAGCTAAAATTAGTTATCTGCCAAAACTTGGGTGGGGATGTTAAATTCTAGGCACCCTCATGGGGGTTTTTGTTGGGTTGGGGGTCAGAGAGGAAATGATAGATAAATGATGATGAGAGGTGTTTCCACAGCACATAACTCTTGTGAGGTGACTAGTGAAAGTGTAATTATGACCATTTTCCAGATCACAGGATCATAGATATAAACTACAGGGGACCTTAGAAATCTAATCCAACTCCCCTATTTTACAGATGAAGAAACTGAGTCCCAGAGAGGTAGTGATTTGCTCAAGGTCATAAGGTAGGCCACAGAAGTAGGTTAGGAAATTGAAGATCAAAGAGATTAAGCAGGTCATGCCGTCAATGATGTAACTAGGATTAATAGGTAATTGTGGTCTCTAAGTAACACAAACTCAGGACACAAAGGCAGACTGCATAGAGTTTCTGCCCTCTGGGAGATTATGTTCCACTGGATTAAAACACAGGTCCTCTGACTTCTAGTTGAGGGACTCAGGAATGGGTTGCCTCTTTCAGCTCCAGGGTGGGTTTCCCTGAACCAAGAAAGATGAGGATTCCTTAGGATGGGGAATGGGGAAAGGAACAAGCCTTGAGAGAGGAGAACTGGACTAGGAATCTGGGCTAGCCATAATTTGTGATCTCTTTGGTTTTCCAACAATGGCAGGCAGTCCTCTTCTCCATGGTTCCCAAGAGCTCTGATTGGGACAGAAAAATGCTCTCTGGAAGAAAGAAATGACAGCTCCACTCATATCTTCTAAGGGAACTCAGTATAAAGTGACAGGCTGAATGAATTCCTATTCTCCTTGGCAGGATCCACTGATTTTTTTTCTTCTCTTTCCTGTAATCAGGCCCATGTCATTCAATTAATTCTGCATTTCCCAGGGCAGGAAGTAATAGTGGGGCTCTCAGGCAATGCCAGGGCTTCTGCCATCTTCATTGCTACTCACCTGTCTGTACTAGCTGTAGACTCCTCAGCAAGATGGATAAAGCACACAACAGATAAACAGGAGTAGACTATAACTTTAAAGCTGTCAAAGTACACACAGTAAGGTCTGTGTAGGTTCATCTAAATTAATTCAGTTCTGGGAAATTTAGGGTACTGTAGGTTTAAGATGAATCAACAACGTAACATTGCAGGGAAAGAAACCGATGCTGTCCTGGGCTGCTTTAACGAAGGCATGGATCCAGCCTTAAAGAGGTGATAATTCCACTTTACTCTGTTCTAATCAGATGACATTTGGGATCCCTGTTCAGTTCTAGGCACCATATTTTAGGAAAGACATTGACAAATTGGAGTACATGTATAGGATTACAGTCAGGAGGGCAAGAGGACCAGAGAACTGGCCAATCAACTCTCTGGGCCACTATTTTCCTTAATTGTAAAATA
Organism: Petaurus breviceps papuanus; assembly: GCF_028583685.1. Classification (NCBI taxonomy): domain Eukaryota; kingdom Metazoa; phylum Chordata; class Mammalia; order Diprotodontia; family Petauridae; genus Petaurus; species Petaurus breviceps. The sequence goes on from NW_027185798.1 coordinate 46,622,945, forward strand.
AGAGAGTTGGACCAAATGTCTAGTCTAACCCTAAATCTATAACCCTAAATTACAGAATGGTAGATTTAGCCTCCGAGTAAGGAGGAGCTTGAACAATGAACATTTTCTAAGAGGGTAATGGAGTGCCTCCTGGGGTAAAAGAGACATTGCCTGAAGGATTCAAGCAGACATTGCATTCTCTGAGTTTCTCCATTTCCCTTCCTAACAACCGGAAGATATATTTGACAGTTTAAAGGAACTGGGGATGGGTAGGCTGGAGCAGGAAGGACTCACGGGAACAAATGATGGCTGTCTTCCAGTATTTGAAGGGATCTTATGTGGAAGTGGGGTTAAGCTTTTGGCGTTCTTATTTTTCAGTCATATTCCATTCTTCATGATCCCATTTTGAGTTTTCTTGGCAAAGATACCAAAGTTGTTTGTCATTTCCTTCTCTAGCTAGTTTTACAGATGAGGAAACTGAGGCAAATAGAGATGAAGTGACTTCCCTAATGTTATTCAGCTAGCAAATATCTAAGGCCAGCTTTTAACTGAGGAAGAAAAGTCTGCCTGACCCCAGGCCCAGAACTCTATTCATTGGGCCACCTAGCTGCCCTGCTAGGGTTAGACTAAGGTAGGGTAATATATTTGGAGTTTGAAGGGACCTTAGACATCATTGGGTCTAATCCCTTCATTTTTCAGAACATGTTCTTCTTCTTCCTAGAAGCCAGAATTAAAAGTAGTGATAGAAAGGACATCGGATTTGGAATATGAGGACCTCAGTTTGAATATGAGTTCCCCTACTTACAAGCTGTATGAACATCTCTTTAGGACTCATTTTCCTTAAGTATTATAAAATGAGATTAGATTAAGATCATCCCTAATGTCCCATGCAATTCTAAATCTATGACCCCAAGTTGAAGAAAAGTAGATTTCTCTTCCAGGTAAGGAGAAACTTGATAATCAGAGATGTCCTGAAAGTAGAATAGACTATGTATAGAAGTAAAGGAGACTGCATGGGAGAGCTTGAACAAAGGTTATAATGTCTATGACTTTGCCCCATTTCTCCCCTAGGATCTGGAAAACAGACTAATACCACTTGTTGTCCCTGAGGGGAAACTTGCCCTCCCCCAACCAATGCTTATTGCCTTGTTGCCCAGTTTCCACCAGGTATAGGATGCCTGGGGTCAGCTAAACACCGACCCCCCCCCACTTCCTTACCTCCGATGGAGGCATCCCACATACCCATTCTACTTTAATACTCGAAACCACTATCATCTTGGACACCATCTGCTGCCCTGCCCTCATTCCCCAGTCCTTGGAGCCTGCTGCTTATCCTTTCCATGAGTTGAACATACATATGAACCCTCTCCCAATTAGAATGGGAACTCCAGGAGGGTAAAGACTGTCTTGGTTTTCTGTTTGTATCCCCAGTGCTTTGAGCAGAATGAAAGATTAATAAAAACTTCTCCATCCCACGTTGTGGAGAGGTTTCCTGCATAGGTACAGGTTGAAGTAGGTGGCCTCTGGGGTCCCTTCCGACTCTGCCATGTGAATTCAATTCAACAAGATTAATGAAGTACCCACTAGGCCCACAGCACCACAGGAGGCATGCTGTGGCTACAAATGACGAATATGAGATTGCTTAAACTCTGCAAGCCCATTTGTGGCCCGTCTAAATGAGAACAGGACCCTGATGGAGTTTTAGGAGGAGGAAGGGAGAGGGCTTTGGGATCCTCCTGGGGAAGGCAGAGAGGGACAATTTAGATGATGTGAACAGGAGTGCATAAACCAAGGCTGCAGGTTTAATCCCTGGATGAGCCTGTAGCTCTGAACAAGGAAGAGCCTTATGCCACAGGCAGACAGTCTGGCCTTGCAGTCACAGGGGAAGAAGGGGGAGACAAAGTGCAACCTGATTCCCATTGCTGGCAAAGCACGGCAGCCTCTATGGGGAGGGGGGGATCGTGATGGTGGAGGGAATCATGCTAGCATAGTTGATGTACATGGGGATCCTGAAGGAAAGGGAGAAAAGCCTGCCGTCACCTTCCGGGATCATTTGTTCCTTCTTTCTAGGAGTGGGTAGCATGGCTGCCTGTTTTAGTTTATCTTTGGGCTCTGGGCAGCTGGCTACCTAGAGAGCCTGGTATTGGTCATCTGCTCCCCCTGCTGGCTGCTTCCTGTACATTCGGTGGGCAATGTAGAAGGCCGGGGTCTCCGCACACTCTCAAGTTCACTGAGCCAGTTGTTTCCACCTGACCTAGAGTTTCCGAACTACCTGGGTGTTCCTGATTCCATAACAGGATTGGCCGATGAGCCTCTTGGCAATGAGACCCATTGCTTCCAACGTTTCACAGCTGTCACCTTCAGGTCAAGGGGATGCTGGGTAATGATGAAAAACTTGTCATGGTGGTACATGCCTGGAATCCCTCCCTGCTTCTGAGGGAGGCTGAAGCTGTCGAATCACTTGAGCTTGGGAATTCTGAGTTTCACTAGGGTTAAAAACTCATCTGAGGTCTTCACCAAGTCTAGCATCATTATGGTGAGCCCTGAGATTGAGAGAGTACAGCAACACAGAGTTAATCCCTAAGGAAAGGTAGACAGCGCCAGGTCAGAAATGGAGCAGGCCAGAGTTTCTGTCCATATCAGAAGTGAGATCGGGCCCAGAGTGGGAGAAGAGGAGATCTAATCAAAAAAAAAAAAAAAAAAAGGAAAAAGAAAAGCAGAGATCAAGAGGGAGAAAGGGGGGAGAAAGAAGAGGGGAAGGAAGGGAGGCGAGGAGAGGAGGGGGAGGGGAAGAGGGGAGGAGAGATATATGTCCATTGGGCTGGAACCAATTACCAAATTTTGCATATAATTAGAACTCAAATAGTGTAATTTGCTGTACTTCAGTATACTCAAAGGACTTGGGTTCCAGGTGCAGCTGGTTGTATGACTTCACACAAGTCATTTAAACCAGAATTCCTCATCTATGTAATTTGCATGTGAGGTAAACCTGCATTTCTTATCCTTAGTGATTTGAAGCAGTTTTTTCTACGGTTACTAGTTTGTAATTCTTTTTTTGAGAACTGTTTATTCCTATCATTTAGCTTTTTAGGGACTAAGTTCTTTGCCATATATTTGTGTTAATTCCCAGCATCCCAGAGCTATAAGCTGCTTATCTCACTACCTGCTCTCTTGGGACTTTTACATCTGGGACATTAGGGAAAATACCTTAGAGACAGTCTAGCTCATGAGATCATGGATCATGGAGCTGGAGCCAGAAAGGGACCTTAAAAGCAATTTAGTTTCACCTCTTACTTTTATTTACTGAAGAGGAAAATGAGACTCCATTGTCTTCATTTCTTCATCCAGCAGGCTTGTTGTGAAGAAAACCCTTTGTAACCACACCGAGGGCAGGGGGAGGACCATTATTAGATTGGTTCACAGTACTTCTAGTGAACATTCATTGATTCCCTATTGCTCTATTGAGTAGAAGGTAACTTTGGGGGTGGAGGGTGTGGCCATACAGACACCACAGACATCTGAGATCAGACCATGCAAAACCTTATCATAGAAAGTCCCTTATTCTCAAGGAGTTTATAATCTAGTCAGAGAAAAAATAGGTACATACATAACAATTAGAGGCTGATGGAAAACCAACTGTATCAAGAAAGTTTCTTCAGATCACCGTCTTTCTGCTTGTAATTTTAGCACCGGTGCTTAGCACAGTGCCTGATATCTAGTAATCACTTCATAAATACTTGTGCCATTGTTGCCTAAGTGCTTGTTGGAGATCAAGGAGGAGAAAGCTGTATGAATCAGAATTGTCTTCATTTGAAGAGGGGTGTGTGTGTGTGTGTGTGTGTGTGTGTGTGTGTGTGTGTTCTAATGTCTTGTCCAGCTCTAAATTGTTCTGATTTATCTTGAAAAATGAGTACTATAACAATAATGGAATATATTTTTGAGTGCTTAAGAGTATACAGCATTTTATGTAAATTATCTCATTTGACTACATAACAACCATGTGATGCAGGTAGTACAGGTGTGATCATTTCCATTTTGCAGATGAGGAAACTAGTCAAGTGATATAGTCACACCTGGTAGGGATCTCTCTTGGTTCTTAAGTCCATCCCTCTTTCCATTTCACCAAGATGTTGCCCATAATATTAATCACACTCTCATATTCTCTCATTATGCTATCTGGATATGAATCACTTATCACAATAACTGGAGAAGAATTACAATTGATAATGGCCCCAATGGCTAATGAAGAGATGTCTGATGGATGTTCACAGGCTGTAGCATTTTTCCAGTGATGACTTGAAGAGAAAAAAATAATTTGGACACAGTTTAGAAAGGATATTGGTAGGCTGAGGATTGTCCAGAAAAGGAAAGTCATGGGATCAGGTCATTTGAGGATTATCTAAAGGACCAGGGGATTTTTAGCCTGAAGAAAAGACGTAGGGGGAACTTGATCGCTGTCTTCAAATATTTTAAGAGATGTCACGGGGCAGAAGGATTAGATTATTCTATATGGCTCTAGAGGACAAAAGTAGGAGCAATAAATAGATGATCTCAAAGGACCCTTCTAATTTTAAGACTAAGAGATGTTATAATGGGTCAGGAGAGGGTGTTTGGGGATCTCTTTCTCCAGAGAAGCTAACCTGGGCTCAACCCTGCCCTCAATGAGTTTTTAATCTACTTGATGGAGGCAGGGCTCGGCATGCCATATAAATATATTCATATTCAAAGGACAGCTCACAAATCAAATGGAAAAATTCCTATTTCTAAAGCTGAAAAGGACTTCAGAGGACATTTAATTCAGCCCCTCATTTTACAGACAATGACACTGAAACACAGGTAGATGAGTGTTTGTGTGTGGGGGAAGGGAGGAGGAGGGAGTCCTAGCTTCTCTTCTCACTGTTGCCTTATGTCCTTCTACCACTTAAACAAACATCTTCCAAATGTGCAGAAATCTAGATCCTTAAATGGCCTAAGATTCTGTGTCCTAGAAAAAGGATGAAAGGAAATCTAGTCCTTGTTATTCTATTCATTCACAAGTCTAGGAGATCTGAGATCTCCAGGGATTTGTCTCCCTCCAACCTATCCTTCCAAGGGGCAACATATTGCTTCCTAAAGCATGACTCTCACTTGATTATTCTCTTGTTCAGTGATTTACCGTGTTTGCCTATTACCTACTCCAGCTTCTTGCCTATTTATCTCCCAGTCCCACTCCTCTTTTAGTCAAACTGGCCTCTTCACTGTTTACTGGATGTATCATATGTTCATTTCTGGATCTACTATATGTCCCAAGCTGTTTTCCCAATATGGAATATCACATTCCTTCCTCATCAAATCATAAAATTAGAGCTCTGGCTTAGAGTCAGGAAGGCCTTCGTTCAAATCCTAACTCCAAAATTTACTAGGTGTGTGACTGTGGGCAAGTTTCAGCATCTTTAAGCCTGTTTTCTTATCTGTTTTGTATGGAATAATAATACTTGTAGCTCATACTTTGCAGGGCTGTTGGAAGGATCAATTGAGATTAGGATCAGTCATCAAACATGATCTTGTCATTTTATAGGTGAAGAAGCCTGAGTCCTAGAGATATTAAGTGACTAGTGCAGGGTCACACAGCTGGTTAGTATCTGAAGTGAAGTCTGAATCTCAGTCTCTTTCTAACTGAAGCCTCAGCACTTTATCTTCTACACCTACTCCTTCAATGATAAAGTGTTCAGACATCAAAGTGGTCCAATGGCTAACATGTTAGACCTGGACCTGAGTTCAAATCCTGCCTCAGATACCTCCTGACTGTGTGACTTGGAGCAAGTCACTTAATCTATCTTAACCTTAATTTACTCATCTGTAAAATAGGGCTGATAATAGTACCTACCTCCCAATGTTGTTGTGAGGCTCAGATAAGATAATATGTAAAGCACTTTGCGAATCATAGAAATACAGTATAAATGTCAGCTATTGATAATTATCTTATCTGAGTTGCTTTTCCATCATCAGGGATGTACTGGGGATGATCTATCTGATATCTTCCCCTTTCCCAATAGCCCAGCATGTCAGGCTGAGGTCAGGGATAGCCTCCATAGCTTCAGCAGAGCAGGATGAAGTTAACAGGTTCTCTATGGGAATGATGTGGGACCTCAGCCCCATTATCACATTGCTCCCATTAGCACTTTGCACTAACCAGCCCAGACCACAGAAACCCCAGGAGAGAAGAGCTCTCTGCAGACTCTACGCCACCCCTCCCCCAAATCGGGCAGGCAGAGATTAAAGCAGAAAATGGCCAATTCCAAGACTGCAGCCAAGACAGAAGGAGAGCGGAGAGGGCTCTCAGCAGCCAGAAACCAATTCTGAATTTCATTTCTTTGCTGGAATTTTAGTTTGATTGATTTCTTTGTGTGTGTCACACTGAGTCACCAGTAACTGGACCTCGCCCACTTGCTCTGGTCATTCAGCCCACCTCCACCCAATGCCCAGTAAGGTACAAGTTTCCACTATTAAAAGCAGATAGATATTTCCCAAGAATGCCTGGCTCTGGAGAGACCTGAGGGCTGCTAAATGTGCTCCTAGGCAGACTTGGCATCTCCAGGTTAAGCACTGCATCTTTCTAAAGGAGGGAAGGTCTGATTTCAACCCTGCTAGAAGAAATGTGAAAAGAGTCCTCCCTTTCCTTCCCATCTCTATCCCACTTTCCCCATTAAGGGTATGACACCCAAATGGTGAGTTCAATAGCCACATTATGGGGGATGGCTCCACAAGTAGGCTTCCACCATAGTTCTGACCCTCTCCTGCTTAATGAGTGGGGAGGAAACAAGGATTTAATAAGGGCTTGTTATGTTCCAGGTACTAAGTGCTGGAGGTACAAAGAAGGACAAAAACACAGTAGCTGTCCTCACATTCTCATGTAGGAGACAACATAAATAACCATTCATACAAGATACATGCAGAATAGACAGGGGAGACTCTCAGAGGGGAGCCTGGAAGTGGGGGATTGGGACTCCTGCAGAAGGTGGGATTTGAACTGAGTCTTGAAGAAAACCAAAGAAATTCAGAGGTGGGGATGAGGAGGAAGAGCGTTCCAGGTGTGGAAATGGCACGGAGATGAAAGACGGAGTGAGGCGTGGGAGGGAAAGGAATGAGGCCAGTAGTTGGATTCTAGAGTGTGCAGAGGAGAAGTCAAGTATGAGATTGGAAAGGTAGAAAGGGGCCAGGCTGTGAAGGGCTTAAAGTGACAGGGTTTATGTTTGATTCTGGTGGTAGTAGGGGATCACCAGAGTTCATTAAATTGGATAGTGACATATTCCTACATTACAAGAGAAAATGACTTCAACAGCTGAGTGGAGGATGGTTTGGGGTGGGAAGTGATAAATGAAAGACTTTTGCTATAGTCTAGGCTTGAAGTGATGAAGGCTTCATTGAGGTTGGTGGCTGGGTGAATGGAAAGGAGGTGCATATGAGAGATGTTATAAAGATAGAAACAAGATTTGCAAATGGATTGAATATGTAGGGTGAGTGAAAGTGAGCAATAAAGGATGATTCCCACCTAGGTCTGTAGAAGCTGAGTGACCAGAAGGATGGCAATACCCTTGACGTTAATAGGGAAATTAGGAAGAAGAGAGTCTTTGAAGGGCTCTGGTTTGGACTTGTGGTTGCAAGGATGGGGGTCATTTATGTCTGACCCTTCATCCCCAGGTAACAGGGCTAGGTCACATTGACCTCTGAACTCTCTAGAAATAATTAGGTCACATTGACCTCTGAACCCTCTAGAAATGATTAGGTCACATTGACCTCTGAACCCTCTAGAAATGATTAGGTCACATTGACCTCTGAACCCTCTAGAAATAATTAGGTCATATTGACCTCTGAACCCTCTAGAAATAATTAGGTCACAGTGATCCTCTGATTTATCCCTTCTCCCTTTAGACTATGTCAGAATGAATTCCAGAATGAACAGTTCTTCTGGACTCGGTTAAGGTGACCTCTTGCTTTTGAGTGTTCCAACAGTATCCAATTTTGGAGAATGTTGTTGAGGTAAACCCTTCATAAAATGGGAGGTTAGTTCAGATATTTTTAAAGATCCTTCCCAAGTCTAAGCATCTGTGATTTCAGGTTTAGGAGGGAAGTCCTCTCCCCAATAAAATTTTCCTTATCAGTTTCATTCCTTTATGGATGAAAAGCTTAGGGCTTTGATCTTGGTTAAAATTCAGAGTCCTTGGGAAGGTATAATAAGATCGTTATCTATCAGGATTTTTCCCTCCTCCCCACACCCCTACTCTATCTCAAACATACATATCTAACCCTGTAGGTTAGTCTAGTTCTTTCCCTAAAACCAGGTAAAACTAGGACTTAATTCATCCAGTGGATTAAGGCAAAGGTCAGGCTTCCCATCCTGATGGACTCAGTCCATGTTAATATGGCTTCCTGATCACCTGAAGACATAAAGAGGGCTGCCAATGGGAGAAGAGTGGGGGAGGGGATTTCAGACTTGGTGAATGCCTCAAGGCCATGAAAATCACCACATGCTGCCCCGCCAGCCTGCCCCATTTTGGTATGGTAGCCAGCAGGGACATGTATAGCTGAGTTAAATGCTGTGTCCTTATTGACTCTCCTTTCTGTGCTATGGCCATGAATAACCTACAAGTGTCTTATTCCATTCCTATATTGTACCTAATCTACCAGAAGATCAGCCTGAGCCAGGTCTTTCCTACTGTAGAATAGTTACACTCTAAACTGTGGACTTTTTGCCTCAAAGGAAATGAGGTGAAACCTAAGGACAGGTTTTTTTGGGGGAAAGGGAGGGGAATTAGAGGTGGGAGATGAAGCAGTGGGAAGTTTGCACAAGACTCTACATCTTAAAAAATTTTTTTTCAATGAAAAAAATTCATTTTCTCTCCCACTTCCCACTCCTCCCCCATTAGAAAAACAAAACACTTGTAACAAATATGCATAGTTAAGCAAAACAGATTCTTGTGTTGGCCATGCCCAAAAATATATGTCTCATTCTGTACTCTGAGTGCATCCCCACTCTGTCAGGAGGTGGATAGCATGCTTCATGGATCCTCTAGAATTGTGATTGGTCAGAGATCATGAGTCTTTTAAAATGTAGGTACAGTTTTTAAATGGAGGTATAGTTTCAGTTTAAATGTAGGTATAGTCTTTAAATGTAGGTATAATTTCAGAGAAGCTTGGGAAGACTTGTATGAACTGATGCAGAGTGAAGTGAAAAGAACAAGGAGAACAATTCATATGGTAACATTTTAAAGTCTTTGGGCTCTTGAGATTTATAGCCCCAGTAGGAAAGGTAGGGACAACAGAGGTAAATTTCTGCCCACTTCACAGCTTTGCCCTCTCCCTGGAGGTATGTCTATTTTTTTCTCTTGCTGTAATGTAAGACTTGGAAAAGATCTTAGATATCATTTGGCCCAGTCCTCTTATTTTTAGAAGAGGAAAACAAGAACTGGAAAAAGTGAGCTATATTGGCCCAAAGTAATAAGTAGTAGAGCTGGGATTTGAACACAGACCTTCTTACAGCACCCTTTTTACTACCATGATCTCAAGGAAAGCCATTGGTCCTGAAAACTATGACCTTAGTAATATATGAAGAAAATGGTACTCAGTGAGACTTGCCTCAGGGTCATGTAGCTAGTAAGTAACAAAACCAGAAAGTGAGCTCAGGTTTCTTGATCCCAAGTCTCACACTCTTTCCATACTTCTCAGGCACTGAGTAGATGCTTGTCCCTCTGTGTACCAGGAACAATCAGAGAACCTCAAAGTTGGAAGGGTATCATCTAGGGACATCCCTCTCCTCAGAAGTAATGAGCACCTCCTCCCCACCCCAAAAAGCTGCCTTTTATTAAAGTATTAAAAATACCCTTATTTATTTGTTTACTTTTTACTAATCATTCAGAGAACACAGTTAGAAACAAAGGCATTTTAATGAAATAGCATAGAAAGAAAAGTAATAGGACATTTCCCCCATAAACTCAAAATACATTCTTGGGCAAGTATACATGCCATCCGTGGGAAGAGTAGACACAGCTAGGACACACTTATGGATGGTCACACAGGTAAGAATCAGATGTGGTCAGGGCATACACATGTAAAGGAGCATGCCTCTGATGCTTCACGGATGTTAATGTCTTCCCATGATGTCATCATGCTGTTCTCTGCTGGTGTCTCTTCGTGTGTAGTCTCTGCCATGCTGTGCCCCAGTGGCTTTATGGTCACTGCTAGGAATGACTCTGCTAGACATACGCTTATGGAGTAACTCCCTACTTCCAGGTTCAGCTGGAGTCCTCAACTGATTTGCCGTCTCTTCATAAGAGGAAGAATAGGTTTTCTCTTTTAACCTAGAGTCCAGAGGATTAAACTTCAGTACTTTTTAAACCCTTCACATTCCCAGTATCAGACCAGGGAAAAGCCTGTAGCTGCTTTTCTTCCCATAAAAAAAGGGAGAACTATTGGTTCCCGGAGTCTTAGCTAAGGGTGACTGTCCTCTCTGGGAGGAGAGTTTTTACCTCCATTGTCTGAGCACTTGGGGAACACAGAACAATCAGCCAGTTAAAAGCTCACAGCCATTTAAGCTGTCTCAGAGCATTGTGCCAGACCACCGTTTGACTTAGGGTTAGAAGTTCCTTCTTGTATGTTCTAAGTAATATTTGTCATCTCCCACATTAAGATATAAGCGCTTTGATGTCAGAGATTTTTTTTCTTTTTCTTTGCAGCCCTAGTACTTAGTATATAGTGCTTAATAAACACCTATTGACTGATTGTATCTTTCGATGATCGATTGATTGTAACTCCTAATTCCATTATGAGAATCATATGTCCCCAAACCCATTTCAAGGAGATTTGTACCAAAGTAATCCTTCAAGAATTAGGAGTTTGGTACATCTATTTTCCCCTCAGCTGAAGACTTTTTGTGTATCTCATGTAAATTAAAAGGAGGGGAGAGAACAAAAGAATCTGAGTGGAACCAAGGTACCGCTTTACTTTCCACCTTAATCTTTTGTTGCAGATTCCTATAGCTTTTATCGTATAGCTTTGGTTTCCCTTGCTTTCAACCCACTGTTAGAAAGGAAGGAAAGAAAAAAAAAGAGTGCTTACTATGTGCATAGGACTAAGGGTTTAAAAGAAAACATTATCTCACTTGATCCTCACAATGGACAGCCCTGGGAGGTAGCTGCTGTTATTATATCCATTTTACAGATGGAGAAATTGAAGTGGACAGAGGTTAAGTGACTTGCTTGGGATCATAGAGCTGGTAAGTATTTAAAGCTTGATTTGAACTCAGGTCCTCCTAATTCCAGGCCCAGAGCTCTGTGCACTATGACACTCCCTAGCTGCCTAGTGGGCTCCTCAAAAGAGATGTCAATAGGGATCTAGGTCAAACCATGCTGGAAGTCCTTTATACAACATCTAATCTTTGCAGAAAGACTTCCTATGGGGAAAACCCCATTGCTTCTCAAAGCAGCCCATTCTACTTGGGGACATCTTTAACTGTCAGGGAGATTTTTTTTCTTTTCTCAAAACTAAATTTGCCATTTTGCAATTTCCATTCATTGCTGCTGGTCCTGCCCTCCAGGTCCAAGCAAGTATTAAGCTTTCAGATCCTAGAAGAGAGCCACGATCCCCTTCCTCAAGGCTTGTATGGATGAATATCCCCAGTTTCTTTAGCAATCCCCAGATGGCACAAGGTTCGGGGCCTTCATCCCATTCTCATTGCCCTCCTGTGCACTTTTTCTAATTTATATTATATTTTCTATTCTATTATTATCACATATCATATCATATCATACTGTGTTATGTCATGTCATGCTATATATCATATCACATCATGTCATATTATATTATATTGTGTTTTATATTATATTACCTATAGCTTATATTATATTATAGTTTCTATACTATTATTATGCTATATGTTATATATTGCTATATATTATATATACTATATTATACTATAGTTTATATTATAGTTTATCTATTCTATGTAATTTCCAAACATTTGTAGTGGCAACTACACTGGCAATCTGCCTTACTACGAAAGATAGCTGTTTAAAGGGTCACCAATCCTTTTTAATTACATTCACTAGTTCAGGGGGAAAGTTGGCGCCCTGAACTTCAGAGAAAATACAAACAGAGAAATAAAGACCAACAGACAGGGCTCTGACTGCCTGAATCAACTATACACTTTACATACATCCCTGAATCAAGAGAGCCTTTACATCTGAGCAGTCAGGGAGCTCTGAACACATGGCCACTGAGAATCTCAACCAGGGAATCACAAGATCCTTCTCATAAGGGAGCTCCCAAAGCAAAATACCAGCTCAGAGTATACATTCACTTCTCAGAGCCAGGAGGCATCACAACCCTAGTAACTCAGTGCCTAATTAGAAATTAGCAAAAAATGTGGAAGTCTTCCTACAAGTAAGCCCCCCCCCCAAGCAAGCTTCCCTTAATGGGCTCCAGGTGAGGCCTATTAATGGGTGGGGGAGATCTTACATCCTATTAACATTACCACTTGCACTCAGAACTGAATAAAATACTCCAATGGGGTGGCTTAGTAAAAAGAATGCTGGGCCTGGAGTCAGGAAAACTCATCTTTGTGAGTTCAGCTGTATGACCCTGGGTTAGTCACTTAACCTCTGTTTGCCTCAGTTTCCACATGTGTAAAATTGGGATCATAACAGTACCTGCCTCCCAGGGGTGGTGTCTAGGATCAAATGAATGAGATAAAGTACCCAGCACTTGGCACATAGTAAGTGTTTAAGTGCTTGCTCTTTTGCCCTTTCCCTTGCTTAAACAGGACCTGTCCTACCATAGCCCTGGTCTTGGACACTATGCCTCTCTTAATGCAGCCTAGGACTGGAAAACTTTTCTGGCTGCCTTGTCACTGTTGACTCATATGGAGTCCGTCAAAATCTTTTTTCAGATAAACTTCTATCCAATCATCTCTCCCCTTGTTGTATTTTTGAAGTTGACATTTTGAACCCTAGAGTAAGAGTTTACATTTGTACCTATTAGATCCTGTGTCATTGAATTTGAGCTAGTGTTCTAGATACTCAAGGTCTTTTTGGATCCTGGCTATATCACCTAGTATGTAAGATCTCCTTCCCAACTTTGTGTCATCTGCCAATTGGATAAGCATGGCTACACATTTAGTAAATCATTGATAAAAGTATTAAATAGTTCAAAATAAATAAAAACATGACACAGATAATGCCAATATATGTTGTTGTTTGGGGGGAGGGTTGGATTTTTTTTTGAGGGGGAAGGCAGGGCAATTAGAGTTAAGTGACTTGCCCAAGATCACACTGCTAGTGTTAAGGTGTTAAGTGTTTGAGGCTGGGTTTGAACCCAGGTCCTCCTGACTCCAGGGCTGGTGCTCTATTCACTGTGCCATGTAGCTGTCCCCCCCCCCAATATATGGTTTGTAAGTCAATATGTACATGATTGTGTCTTTATATATGGTTTGAGTTTGACATCACTAATCTACTGGATAGCTTGTTGGAAGACTAGAGTTCAAATCCTGACTTTAATACTTGGTATGTTATTATAGGCAAGTCAGAGAATTACTAGGCTCCACACTTGGGAGGGACCTTGTTGGTGATCTAGTCTAACCCATATCTAAAAAAGAATTCCCACGACATCATACCCAATAACCTTTTTCTTAAAGACCTTCGATTATTTCAATTCTCTGAGCCATAATTTCCTCATTTGTAAAATGGAGCTAATAATGCGTTCACTTCCTCTATCATAGTTTTATTGTAAGGCTTAAATGAGATAATGTATGAAAAGTGTTTGGCAAAGTGCTACATAAATTTAAGTTTTTATTATCGATCCCTTTGATTCAATTCAATTTCAACAAGAAGTTATTAATTTGTCAGACACTTATTTGAATGACCAGAATTATGGATTAAAAAGTCATGAAGGATGGATTGGGGTGGGGGTTGGAGAGGAAGAGGACAGTTGTCATTAGTCCTAACTCAGCCCCTGGTGCACTCAGATTGCCCCAGTAATTTCCAGGACTAGACAGAAATCCCTCCTATTAATTACAAATAAATCGACTAAGGTACAAACAGTTGCAGTTGTCAGGTTTTCTAAGGCACAGAGGGATATTGGGTTGGCTCTACTGGATGCCCTTTTCAGTACAATTACCTTCTTCCTTCTCCCTTCCCTGTTTCTAGTTGTCCCCAATGGATGCTCCCTCTCTTTCCTTCTCCCTAAACAAATAGGAAGAAAAAGATAGAAAATGGAGATGGTCATGGTAGCATCTGTGGAAACCCTGAGTTCTTCATAAAATCACAAAATTCTATTTTGTGGAGGGGTCAAAACTGACCTGCTTTTGATTTCCTCCTGGCCCCATGTCTGACTTCCCCTGAACTTCAAAAGTCTGTCTTTCATCCATCCCTTTCCCCTTTCTTGTAGCCTCAGCACCTCGAACTTAATGTTTCCTTCCTTCTTTTGTACCAACCATTGGTCCTGGTACTACCCTCTGAGGCCATACAAAACAAGTCTACCCTACCCTCCTAACTCAAATCAACTTTAGGTTAACCATGCCCTTTGCCATTGTGGTTGCCCCCCTCTGGACAGGATCTGATTTCTGAATGTCCTTCTTAAACCTTGGTGCCCGGAGCTAAACACTCCAGTGCTCTAGGTGAGGTCTGACTAGAGCAGAGGACAGTGGGACTCTCACCTTCCTCTTCCCAAGAGCTATGGCTCTCCTATTACAGCCCAAGATTACGTTACATTACACTGATTCATATTGAGCTTCTGGTCCTCTAAAACCTCTAGCTCCTTTTCAGAACAACTTCTGTTCACCCATCCCTCCTCCAACACCTGATATTTGTGCAGTTGACTTCTTTTTTGTACTCAAATGTAAGACTTTACATTTATCACTATGAAAGTTCATTTTACTACATTCATCCCAGTGCTTGAGTCTGTCAAAATCTTTTTGGATCTTGACTCTGATTTCACTCAAGTGATTTTTTTTGGAGTGGAGAGAAAGATGGAGAGAAGGGAGGAGGAGAGGAAAAAAAAGAGGGGAGGAAAGAAACAGAAGAGAGGGAAGGGGAGAAACCTGAGAAAAGCCATTCCTTTCCAAGGTTTAGCCTACAGCTGAAAGAGGGAATCTTTTAAGAGGGAATACATTCTCTACTGAAAGTGTCTATGTTCCTTTGATGAGGATTTACCATGCAATCCAACTGCAAGGTATTTTATGTACAATTTGGCTGATAAGGCTTCCTGTCCCTGTTGTGGCCTCTGGGGCTATGAAAGGGCCCCTCCTCCTCAGATGCTTGGGGATAGAGCTTATTCCAAACGTACTTTTCTGACGAACCACAAGTCTTTTCATTCACTTACATCATCCTATTGAACTGAATAACCCTTAGCACGGTGCCTTGCAAAATAAGGTGTTTTAATATATGGTTATTGAATGGGGCATGAATGAATAGCTCTCCCTTCTTAGTCAAATCATTTCTACCTCGGGCTCTAGCTGTAAGATCTCCCCAGAATGCCCTTACTCCATCTGTGCCTGTCAAAATGCTGCCCATTTCTCCAGGTCCAACTGGAATGCTACCTCTTCTCTAATGATGCCTTGCCTAATGCAGGCAACTACGGCCTTCCCTTCCTCTGACACTCACATTTAGTTGAAAGATATCTCTCAAGGTACTTGTCCTATTTTGGCTTTTGCTATAGTCATTTGTGCAAAGCTGAACAGACAATCTTCCCCCCTACAAAATCTGCCCCTCCCCCAAACTTCTCTATTTCTGTTGGCAACACCATCCTCCCACTCACTCAAGCACTTTACCTGGTGAATCATCTTTGACTTTTCTCTCTCCTTCACCTCCCTACAATCAAATAGTTGCTACGTCCTGTTTGTCCACCACAGAAATCTTTCCCATTATTCACTTTACCCTCCTAGCTGAAAATTACGTCTCCCTTCTAAAATTCCTCGCAGTATTTTTGAGGACTTCTACTTTGCATTGGTCATTCCCTTGCATCATACTCACTTGATTATATGTCATTCTCCCTATTTATTAGGTCTCAAGAGTAGGATTTGCATCAAATGTGTTTATATTCTCTATACCTAGCATAATCCTTTGAATGGAGTGGGCACTTGATAAATGTTTGTAGACCTGAATTATCCTCCTACTAAACTGTAGATTGCTTGAGGATAGTGACTGTGATTTGTTCATATCTGTATCCCCAAGTGCACCCAGCACAAGACCCATACTGTAGTAGGCAGGCACACAGTTGTTATGTGTTGGATTGAACCACAAAGAAGAATGGTAAGGGTTGTTGGGCCAAAGGGCTATGAATTCTCCAGGGATCAGGAGGTGAGTAGACTTGGGCAAGAGGACAAGGATGTTCTTAGTCCAAGAGAGCTTTTAGTGCTAAGAATTTCTCAAGGGATAGAGAAGGATGATCTCTTTAAACCAGCTTACTGGTGAGCTCCAATATTACTCAAGGGCCTTCTGGCATAAAATCTCTCTGCCCAAATTTCACCATCAGAGTTTTGTCCCATGATGTTACTAAACTCTTCTTTTAAAGTATAAATATCCTTAAAAAGCGAGGGTTTCACTCTCAGGGATCCCCATCTTACTGACGAATTGGTTTGGTCAGGTGTTTTCCTCTGAAACAAACAGCTAACATTAGATTCTTAAGGAATGGGAATTTTGTAGAATATTGAGTGGAAAGCACTTTTGGAGCATGGAACACTGTCTTGCAGAGTGGTCTTATGTGAGAACTTGGAGGGTGTGTGATGGCAGTGGGCCCTGGGCCAAGGGGCTCTGGGTGCCTAGTGCCTGGGAAGTGAGAGAGGGGCACAAAAAGAGAAGAGGGACTGGTTGGGGGTGGTCTACACCTATAACTCCTGCTACAGGGGAAATAAAACTGTTGGAACACTTAAACTAGGGAGTCCTGAGCAAGACTAAAACCAGTGGGGGTGGGGAAGTCCACACTAAGGCTGGTACCAATATAGTGAGTCCCTTGAAGGTGAATGGTGTCACCATATTGCCTAAGGATAAGTGAACAGGTCAAAGCTTCCATGCCAATCAATGGTGGAATTAGGCCCATGAGTAGCTGTTGTAATTTCCAACCTGAATGAGATAGGGAGACCCAGTCTCAAAAAAAAAACCCCAACAACATGGAGGGGGATGGAGTGGGAAGGATGCCAAAGATAAACTTCTCCTACTTTTCCATTTGTCAGAGGAAATTTGCTGAGGCCACTAGGTGGTGTTCCCAGGGACTTAGGACATTGACACTTCTTCCCTTGCAGAAATACAAATAGAAGTCACAGTTGCCCATTGGGTCATCCAAACCTGCTGAGGGTCACCAAAATCCCTTCCTAGAAAGGGTCAGAATCCATCTATCTCTACCTCAGTTTTCAGTAAGACAAAAACTTCAGTGACATTTTAATTTTCCTTTATCTTCCTCAGGCATCTGTCTCAGGATAGGTCACTTCTCTGGATAGGTTCCTTCTCTGGGGCTCTTTTAACCAGAAGTCAAGGTGGCACAGGCATCATGGCTGTTGGGTATAGCAGAAATAGCACTGAACATGGAGAAGACTTGGATTCAAATCCTGTATTGCAGACTTACCAGCTTGGTGACCTGGGGCAAGGCATACTACTTCTCCAGAATGCTGCTTCCTCATCTGTAATGTGAAGGGTTTGGATTAGAGGATGTAAATATATTTGCAGACATTAATGAAGTGCCCATTGAGTGGAGAGCATGGCGCTGAGTGTGGAGAAAGATTCTAAAGTTAGATAAGTTTTGCCCTCTGTCCTCAAGGAGGGTCTGGCTAACTAAACAAAAAAACATCAGACAAAAAAGCAACTTTCTGAAACTATAAATTACAGATCTTTGTTAGCAGAGGGGTTTCCTCACCAGGAGTCCCCTATACCCATGAAATCACAGGCCTGCTTAGGAAAGGTAAAGGAGGAGAGAAGAGATGGAGAGGGAAAGGGAGGAGAGGGAGAGAGAAAGAGAAAAAGAAAGGGGAGAAAGAGAGAGTAAGAGGAGGGGAGAGAGAGAGAAGGAGGAAGGATGGGGAAGGGAAAGGGAAAGGGGAAAGAAAAAAAATGAAGGGGAAGGAAAGGGGAAGAGAGAGCAGAGGAAGAAAAGAGAAGGGAGAGGAGGGAAAGAAAAAGGAAAGTAAGGAAGGAAAAAAAGAAACAGATATAAAACAAAGTGCTGTGTGGTTGGAGGGGGAGGAATCTATCTCCAAGATGGTGAAGGGGAGAAGGGTTCCTAAAGAAGATGTCATTTGAGTGAAGCTTTAAAGCATAGGTAGGAATTGATGAGGTAAAGAGAAGGAGAGAGAGTATTCTAGGCATAGGGAGCAATCTAGCTCTAATATTCTGTGAAAGTTATGAAGTCATAATAATAGTTCTTTATAGAGAGTTTCCCATAGGCCTTTAAAGAGAGGCTTTCATGTGGTATAGTGAATAAAAAGTTGGCCTTGTGCATCAGAAATACCAGAATCTGAGTTCCTCCTTTGATACTGTATGAACTTACTCAAGTCATTTTACTTTATCCAGCCACATTTATCTCATCTGTAAAAGGATGATAAATAATAGCACCTACCTTAGGAGTTGCTGGGAGGATGAAACATGCAAAAAAATAAAAAAGCTTGGCAAACTTTAAAGTGCTGTATAAATATTAGCTGTTATTATACTGCCCCCCTCCCTGACTGTGAGTAGGAGTGAGAAAAGTCACTAACCACTGAGAGGGACCAAGAAAGACCTCATGCAACTGTAGATGTATGAGCTTTGCTTAGAAGGAATCTAAGAATTCTATGAGTCCAAGGACAAGGTCAAGTGAATTCGTGCATTTGAGACATGGCAGACAGCCTGTTCAAAGGTGCGGAGGTGGGAGATGGAATGTTCTGTGTACTCACCATAGGGGACTACCACCACACATTAATTACTCTAGGATTCCATAGCAGCATTCCTCTCATCTCTTCCACATTTCCGTTTTTGTTCTCTGAAACACATTCCTGCTAAGGTGTTAACTGACAATTATAGAAGGCGTGTTAGCCATGAATAACTTGAGTATTTGTGTTTTAAAAGGTGCTTCTAAGAGATGGAAAAGCCTCCAGGCATCCTGGAAGGGGGAAGTCCTCAGAGAATCTCAAAACTGGCAGAGACCTTAGATGCCATCTAGTCTCTCTTTTAACAGATAAAGAAACCAAGGCCCTTAGACTTGCCCAAGCTCACAGGGCATGTAAAGTGAAGTACTGGGATTTCAACTCAGACTTTCTAACTTCAAATCTATGGCAAAATTTTGCAGGTTTTATTCTATAGAATCAATAGTTTTGGTCCCCTGAAAGCAACTAGTCCAAAATTTTTCATTAATGTTTAATTCTCACCCTGACAATACTAACAACTTCAGGAGTTGAGGTTGGAGACGTATTCCAGGGTTGGAATGAAACTCAGAGAGCCCATCCTCAAGCCAAAGCATGAATCCCTTCTATGCCCCTACCTGATGAATGGTTATCTATCCATCATTTGAAAAATCTTTAGTGATGGTGAACTCGCTACCTCAAAATCTTATATTTGGATAGCTCTAATTGTTAAAAAAAAGTTCTTTCATAAACTTCATAGACTTACGTGAACTGATGCAAAGTGAAGTGAGCAGAATCAGGAGAACATTGTATACAGTAACAGCAACATTGTAAAGATGATCAGCTGTGAAAGATTTACTTACTCTGATCAAGATAGTGATCCCAAATAATTCCAAAGGACCCATGACAAAAATAATATTCACCTCCAGAGAGAGCAAATGGATGAACTTTGAATGCAGATTGAAACATACTTTTAAAACTTTCTTAATTTTTCTGTTTTTGTCTGTTTTCTTCTGCAACATGGCTAATGTGGAAATATGTATTGCATGAAGTCACAAGTAGTTGATATAAAATTATTTGCCTGCTCAAGGAGGTGGGAGGGATAGGAGAGAGGGAGAAAATTTGGAACTCAAAATGTTAAAAAATGGATGTATTAGGAAATTAGGAAAAACCTAGGCAGATTGCATCCTAGAAATTTTAACATAGCCCTACCTGGAGTCTTCTTCATCTCCCCCCATCTCCTGGACATCAGTATGGTGATAGCTCGAGATGCCCTTGAACATATTTAGGTGCCTCCTTTCTCCCCTACTCATTCTCCAGACATATGCCTCTGGGATACTGGGTCAGAGGGTGGGGTGTTCCTTTGCAAACTTTGCCTTGGAGGTCTAACTTAGGCTCCTGACCACAGTGATTTGTTTATGAGAACTTTATGTCTTAGGACCTCAGTCCTTCCCTATCCTTCACTGGTCATCCTCAAATAACCCTTACTTGTGAATGGGGAGTGGTTGATACCTAAAAATATCTTTGTCCCATATCAAATTATACACCTAATACCCAAACTCACAGTGAGGCGACAAGGTAGCCTCTGAGGCCAGCACAGAAAGAAGTCTCATTTTAGCCACAGATCAGTGCTTTGGAGCTGGCTCAGGCTGGAGAGGATGGAGTGAGGTTCTTTCTATCCATCTATCGATGATTCAGTGGCTGACACTCAGTTAGCCTTTGGGGTCAAGTGGAAAAAAGTAACAGCAGGGTTTCTGGCCCAGCCACTGACTAGATCAGGCAAGAAAGGACATACTGGCCTGTTTTCACTTGTCAGGAGTCATGATAACAACTCAGCTTTGATTTCTTTTGCCCTTTACATCTGAGAAGCTCAGAGCACTTTATAGACATTCCTCCAGACATTACCTCCCTGACTCCCTGCAAAGGGACAGGTCAGATGGGGACAAACTCAGATTTCCTGGTGGATATTCCATCTCCCTTAGTTCCCCCAAATTCTCATTCCTCCCAATTGTGGAGGCAAGTCAGGAAACAACAGTTTCTCCCTTCATAAAATGAGGGAGCTGGGTATAATGATCTCTAAAATCTGTTTGGGCTCTAAATCCTCTGACCTGGGGGCAGGAGAATTCACATCCTCCAAGGAAAGGAGTTTGATTTCTCTTCCTCATTCCACCAGGAAAAACTAAAGCATAGATCAAGCCTACTTGCACTGGGGGGAGGGGGAAGAAATAGACAGTAGATGACAGGGAGAGGGAGGGTGGAAATAAATGGGAGGGGAATGTTTGATAATCTACATCTCTCTTATTGACAAACTAGGAAGTCAGGGTGAAAGGTGCCCCAGATTGAGCTTTCTGATGAATGACTAGATCCTAATTGACCAATTTAGAGAAGCAAAGGACTATGGGGTCCTAATTGCCACTAAGAGTTATATAATAACTAAGCACATCGTTAATTGTCCTAATCAGAACAGGAGGACTTATCTAATCAACTTGGGGATGGGACTCCTCCTCAATTTCAACACTCTTTGGAATGAATTGCTAACCAATTAGGGCTCCATGGAGCTGAATTCTGATGGGAAAACTCCCCAGAATAGCAGAATGAAACAATATGAAACCACATCCTAGAGCAAGGGAAAGATTATTGTATGTAGAGTCAGAAAAGGCTGGATTCAAGACAGGGTCACTTGTGTGACTTTGAACAATTCACCTAATTTCTCTGGGTCTCACTATCTTGGCATCATTAATGGATGTTGGGATCAGATGCTCTCCAAGGTTCCTTCCAGGTCTAAATCTTTAATCTTATGAGAATCCTGCCTCTAAAACTTACTAGCTGTGTGATCCTGAGCAAGCAACTGTCACCTTCCCTGAGTTTCCAGTTCCTCATCTGTAAAACAGAGATAATAATAGCAACTTACACCACAGGGATGCTGTGAGGACCAAATGAGAGAATGTATGTAAAGTACTTTGCCAACTTAAAGTGCTATATAAATACAAAAGACTGATGATGATGATGAAGATGATAACCCAGGACACTATTCTTCCTTAGCCAGTTAGGAGAGAAAGCTCTGAAGATCATCAGTTAAAATGAAAACTTGGGCAATTCATTAAATGTGAAATTATCTGGACAATTGGCATTGACTACTATGGTTTTAGTTACTAGCACTCAATGTTAGGTAGTATGATAGAATGGAAAATAATCGGGCTAAGATTTGTGATATTGGGATATTGGACCCAGCACTGAGACCCACTCTCTGAGTGACTTTGAGCAAGTCACTTCTACTCTCTGAAACTTTCTTCATTTTTAAAATTAAGGGATTGGACTGGATGATTGAGCTGGAAAAGGAGATGACAAATCATTCCAGCATCTTTACCAAGAAAACCCCAAATGGGGTCATGAAGAGTCAGACATGACTTAAATGACTGAACAACAACTTCCAGAACTTAACTTGTTTATTCTTCCACCCAAATTCGTCCCTCTTCCTAACTTCCCTATTACTGTTTGGGATACCACCATCCTCCCAGCCACCTGTGCTTACAATCTAAGTGTCATCTTTGACTCTTAACTGTCTCTGGTGGCACAGTAGACAGAGTACTGAGTCTGGGGTCAAAAAGACCTGAGTTCAAATTCTGCCTCAGATACTAACTAGCTGTGTGACCCTGGCCAAGTCACTTAACTCTGGCCCAGTTTCCTCATCTGTAAAATGAGCTAGAGAAGGACATGGCAAACCACTCCAGTATATTTACCAAAAAACCCAAATGGGGTCATGAAGAATCAGACACAACTGAAATTACTGAAATAACCACAAACTGGCTGCAACCTACCATTTCATACACATACTGTCTGGTTCAGTCAAACTGACATTCTTGCTGTTGCTCCCATGACATTCCATCTCCCATATGTATAAATTCTCACATTCTACATTCCTGGAATGCCACCCCTTCTGACGTTTATCTCTTAGAATCTCTAGTCTCTTCCAAAGCTCAGCTCAAATTCCACTTTCTACTGTACATGAGACTTTTCCTGATGATCCACCCCCAGATCCTAGTGCCCCACTTGTTAAAATGCCTCATAATTATTTTGTATATTATGATATATCTATATATATACAGAGACAGAGAATACAAGTATATGTGTATGTGTGTATATGTATCATAAATACATATACACATACCTGTAGTCTACCCCCAATAAAATGTAAGTTTTTTGAGGGCAGGGACTATTTTGTTTTTGTCTTTTGTAACCACAACACCCAGCACAATGCCTAGGACACAGTAGGTACTTAATAAATGATTATTTATTGATTGCTTTCTACTAGAGGCAGTATGGTGTAGTAGAAAGAGCAGGAATCCTAGCTCTGTGACCAGGAAAAAGGCCCTTGCCATATATGAACCCCACTTTTCTATTCTATAAACTGGGAATAGTGACATTTATCTCAGTAGTACTTTTTCATGTATAAGTAAAATTTAGAGTTTCATTTAGAGGAAATAAAGTGCTCTGTGACTGTCAGCAATGAATTTCTTACCTTTTTACCTCTTCTACAACCCAAACCCACCAAATCCATCTTCTTCATTTCCTCTCACTTACTGTAGAAAGGACTTGGTTTTCTCCTCCCATCTAAGTCTTTTCTCCAGCCCCAGAAATCCTGGAGCCAAACCTTGCACCCAGACAGATATCCAAGCTGAGAGCCAGCTGTTCTTATTTAAGGGGAAAGATCCTAATAATGAGCGTCCCACAGCTGGACTGAGAAACCGTTCCCATGACTATCTGACACTCTTGTTTGTTAAGACCTGTCCTGATTCCAGATCCATAAATAGTGATTTTTGTTTGGAGGACAAGTAGCATGAAACATGCCGTCAAACAGCCATCTTGGCTGGTGGTGGAAAAATGGCCACCCCATGAGGCTACTGTCACCCATGGGGAAGAAGTCAAGGAAAGGTCAGGCCAAGAGGGAGCTTATCTTTGGTATGGCCATCAGGAAAATATTCTAGTAGTCTACTCTTTGAACTAATTGTTATTGCTAACTAAGTTCTAGGTTTAGCTCTTTCTAAGTTGCTGGAGTACTCTGTTAATACTCTGAAAATTTTTGCATCTAGAGTGAAGCCTAGGTGGACTGACCTAGTTATGGTTTATGATGTCCACACCAAATCTCAACAAGCTCTTTATTTCCAAAGGCCTTAAGTGAGGCTAAGCAAGGTCCATGGAGGAGAAGGGAAAAAAAGAATAGAAAGATAGGGAAGATGAGGAGAAAAGAATGAGATGCTTCTGGTGGAAAATGAGAGAGACAGAGAGAGAGAGAGAGACAGAGAGAGAGACAGAGACAGAGAGAGAGACAGAGAGAGAGAGACAGAGACAGAGACAGAGAGACAGAGAGAGAGACAGAGAGAGAGAGAAAGAGAGAGACAGAGAGAGACAGAGAGAGAGAGAAAGAGAGACAGAGAAAGAGAGAGAGAGAAAGAGAGAGAGACAGAGAGAGAGACAGAGAGA
>NW_027185798.1:46649839-46653078 GCF_028583685.1 Petaurus breviceps papuanus
GGTCAATGTCACTGGATTACAAGGTAGTTGTGGGGAGGGGGTCAGGTGGGATTAGAACTCAGGTCTTCCCAATTACTATCAGTTAATTTTAATATGTGCTTTAAAAACAGGTTTCATCTAATAGAAATTCATAATTTCACATATAATACTCTTACTATGTTCTTGTTTGTTGATGTTGGTTAAGCTTGTCAAAAATGAAAATTTAAGAATTGAAAGAAAAAATATTTGATTAAGATAATGAAAAGAAAACAAACCCTGAAAAAATGGAAGACAATTGACATTTTGGTAGTATTTTATAGTGTATAAAATACTTTCTATAGACATTGTTTCATGTAAGCCTCATGCCAACCCTGCATAGTAGGTAGTATTTTTATCTCCATTTTACAGATTGGGAAAACAAAATGGGGAAGTGATGAAGTAGAAAGTAGAAAGTAAGTAAACTAGTAAGCAGAGAGAGTAGAATTTCAGGTCAATCCTCACAACACCAAATCCTGTGTTTTGTCCTCTGCTTGGGCACTTGCATGTGTGCGCACCCTTCAGCACACACACACACACACACACATATACACACAGAGTGCCTCAGGGTTTATAAAGGATTTTCTTTATAACAACCCTATGAAGTAGGCAGAAAAGGTATTATTATTATTTCCATTTTACAGATATAATAATAATAATAAATATTCCAAAATGTTAAATGATTTGCCCCGGGGTCACACACTTGTTATACAGTAAGTGGTGCAGTTGAGGTTCAAGCACAGGTGTGAGGACTCCAAGTCTTGTTCTGGTCCTGCTATACCACAGTACTACTGTTCCATCCCCCCTCCCCCTCCTCCCAAGCATTTATTAAGCACTCAGTATATGCCAGGATCTGTGCTAAATGATGGGGATGCAAAGCAAAGCAAAAACAGTCCCTGCCCTCAAGAAGCCTACATTCTAATGGGAAAAGCAATGTGTAAGCAGCTAGGTAATGACAAGATATTTACAGGGTCAATGGAAGAAAATCTTAGAGGGAGGCACAGGGGACTAGGAAAGTCCTCTTAGGGAAGGAGGGACTTGAGGGGAGTCTCCTGAAGCCAGAGGAGCCAGGACGGGGATATGAGAACCTAGAGAATTCCAGGCATAAGGAACAGCCAATGAAAGTGCCCAGAGTTGGGAGACTGAATGTTGCCAACAAGGAATCGTCTTGATGGATCAGGGTATAATGGAAAAGGGCCAGGCTGTGAAGAAAGCCAAACAGGAGAGTTCATATTTTATCCTGGAGGTAATAGGGAGTCACTGGAGTTTATGGAGCTAGAGAGTAACACAGTCAGGCCTGAGCTTTAGGAAGATCACTGACAGATGAATGAAGGATGGACTGGAATAGGGGGAGAGACTTGGGACAAGAAGACCAGTAAGCAGGTTATTGCAATACTGAGGGTCTTGGTTGCCTTAGAAATGGACCTGACTAGCAACTACAGCAAGAGAAACACCTTCAAGGTAGATTTCAGTTAGGGAGACTGGAAGGATGGACCCAAGGACCGTATCCAGTCCTTGGCACTGGAGGTGATCTACACAAAGGCAGCAGGAGAGTGAAAACCCAGTCCTGTTTAGCAGGAAGGCACCTGAAGCATTGGCTAGGAATCTATATTACCAAACACAATGATCTAAGGAGCCAACTCATTCCTGCTTCAGGTCCTCGATAGACTTGAAGGCCAATGATCTGAGTTTGCATCCCAGCCCTGTTACCTATGTGACGATGACCAAATCATACCACTTCTGCAGGTCTCAGCCTCCTCATCTAGAAAATGAAGGGGTTGGACTAAAGGATATGCTCTGACCCTCCCCTGAACTCCCATTGGAACCCCCATTTCTGGTCTCCTTCCCATGACTTGTACACATTGGGCAGGGGAGAAGATGAAGAGATCCCAGCAAAAGCCAGAGCAGTACAGGGAATGAGCCTAATGATGGTGACCCTCTGCTGTCCCATAGTTCATGGATATAGAGCCAGATGGACCTCAGAGCTGGTCTAACTCCAGCCTGCACAACCCACAGCCCTGGGAGCTTACACCCCTGGTCCACTTGCAGCATTCCAAAGAATTTGGGGGAGGCCGTGAACAATGTAGAGGAAAACATCCCCCACATTTTTTGCCAATTGCCCAAAGCCCTTTGGTGTGCCTGCTGGCCATGAGCAGGCTGTGGGTTGTGTAGCCCTGACCTAGCTGAATGTCTTCATTTCACAAATGAGAAAACAAGCCCAGAGAGGACAGGTGATTTATGATCCTATGTATAGAGTTGAGAGAGACTTCAGAGGTCATCTTATCCAAATCCTTCATTTTAGAGGTGAGGAAGTTGAAGCTCAGGGACATTAAGTGACTCGGCCCACGTCATACCCATAGTAAGTGGCTGGGCTGGATTAGAATTCAGGTCCTTTGAGTTCCAAGTTATTTCACCTTCCCCTGCATTGTGATGTCTGGCATTTACTAGATTCCTGGGCAAGGACCCAGAAATAGAGATAAAATTCTGGCCCACTCCCACCTCCCACCCCCAGCTGGGAGTTAGTTGCCACCTCTGGCTTGGGCCCAGAGGGACTATGCTAGTAATTGACTAGAACACAAAAAATAGAGATTCCCATAAGTTTCTAGGGGCCAGAAGTCAGAATGTGCAGTGTGTGTGTGGATGGGTGGGTGTGTGGGTGCCTCAGGAACTAGCTCCAGAATGGCCCGAGGAACTGTGGCATCTTGAGGCTGGCAGCAAGAGGTGCCCTCCCTAGCCAGCTTAGAGAGGGTTAAGGATCCCCAGGGGAGCTATCCAGGGCTCCTCAGCCGTGCTTGAGAGCTCTCCATAGCAACTCGGGTGCAGCCACGGCAGGGAGGGAAGGCCGCCATAGCAACGG
This sequence comes from Petaurus breviceps papuanus, assembly GCF_028583685.1. Taxonomy (NCBI): domain Eukaryota; kingdom Metazoa; phylum Chordata; class Mammalia; order Diprotodontia; family Petauridae; genus Petaurus; species Petaurus breviceps. The sequence continues at coordinate 46,652,712 of NW_027185798.1, forward strand.
CCTCGGATGGCTACTCTTCTTCTCGGGGCCTCTGAATAGATGACATTAAACCAGAGTCCCTAGTCCTGGATTGAAAGGACACATAGAGAGAGAATAACCCTCACATTTTTCATCTTGAAGTTGGGCTAAGGGAGTTATCATAGTGGTTAAAAGCCAGGGCCAAGCCTCAGGATCTGGAGCAGGGGTCCCAGGAGATGAATGACAATGGCCTTGGGGCTGCTGGGGGAGGGAGGTGGGAGTGGAGAGGGGACTGAATGAATCCATGTTTTTTTCCTCATATGAATCAGGGGAAAATGCTCTCAGACCAAGGTGTGTGTGTGTGTGTGTGTGTGTGTGTGTGTGTGTGTGTGTGTGTGTGTGTGTGTGT
>NW_027185798.1:46653088-46653445 GCF_028583685.1 Petaurus breviceps papuanus
TGTGTGTGTGTGTGTGTGTGTGTGTGTGTGTGTGTGTGTGTGTGTGTTGGGGTGGGGGGTTCTTCTAAACACCAGGACAGAGCTAAGTGTCTTAGGGGAAGGAGAAGCAGTAGAAGCATCCAGAATATCTTGACACTTAATGATTTACGGGATGTACTAATATCCCAGGAATGACAAAGGACATGTGAGTGGATAGAGTAGAGACTTTCTGATGTTTTTGGCATTTCTTTCTTTCTTTCTTTCTTCCTTCCTTCCTTCCTTCCTTCCTTCCTTCCTTCCTTCCTTCCTTTCTTTCTTTCTTTCTTTCTTTCTTTCTTTCTTTCTTTCTTTCTTTCTTCCTTCCTTCCTTCCTTCCTT
>NW_027185798.1:46653545-46655327 GCF_028583685.1 Petaurus breviceps papuanus
TTCCACTCTTATCTTCTGAACTTGGGGAACTTTCACCTGCTCCTCTTCCAACTAGGCTGGCTCCCCCTCTTCAGGCAACCTGATGTCCCTTCAGCTCCCAGAGGGTTACCACATCAATGCTGACCTTAGAACCAACTCCTGCTTCACCTCAGAACTCCCAAACCCAAGGTATCTGTCAGTCTCAACTTTCCTAATAGCAGAGAGTACACTTTTGAGGTTAAACTAATTAGTAGGTCCATGATGATGGACTTGAGGCTGGATATAGCGAGGCACAGGACAAAGTTTGCTGTGTTTGGAATGAGAGGATCTGGGTTCAAATCTAGCTCTTTCACTTACTACCTAGGTAACTTTGTATGTCACTCAGCCTCCTCTAGCCTTGGTTTCTTCATCTATAAAATGAAGGGGACTGGTCTCTAAGGTCCCTTCTAACTCAAAATTGTAATCTCTCATTCTACAGGTGAAGAAAAATGGAGATTAAAATTAATTGACTTGACCGAAGTCACATTGAGAGAATCAGGATTTGAACCCAAACCCTCTGACTCCAATACCATCTCTCTCTTTTTTTTTTTTCACTTTATCAAGTTGCATCTTTGAACATGAAGCTCAGAGGTCAGTATGAGAACAGGAGAACCTCCAGTCATTCAGTCCCATATCAGGTTCCCCAGACTAAGAGGGGGAGCTTAGGAGATACAGATATTTCAGTTCAACAAGCATTAATTAAGAGCTTGCTGTGTGTGGAACACTGTACTAGGCTTAGGGGAGATACAAAAGTTAGATAAGGCACTATGCATGTCTTCATGGACCTCCTTGGATTCAATTGCATGGCCTGTTCTGGCCCTCAAGGAGAGGTGCTGATCCACACCAGAGATAATTACTGGGATCTCTGGAATCTAGTTATTGATTCAGCCTCCCCTTTCCCTCCTCCTCCCACCCCAGCAACACTAAGTCATAATGAACAGGGGACATAATGGATCCCCCAAAAAAGTCAATGCCACATTCAACTTGGGTCCTGCTCAGAGAAACCAATCAGGATGTCCTCCATGCTTTGGAGTGGGAAAGCAGTGTTTGGAGGGACTACGATACTTAATGTTGAAATTACAAAATCAAATTTTTTCTTTCACTTTTTCCAGTCCTCACCCTCCTACCCACTTATCCTCCTCATTACTCTTTTCTCCTCTTTCTCTGCTTTTCTCTTATTATTTCCCCCTCTAACAGACCTCCTCCTCTTTTTTTCCTCCTGTTCTGGGGATCACAGATAGAAGGGACTTCCAAGCCCATCTAATCCAACTGATATATGAACCTCCTACCCCACCTCAACATACCCAACAATGGTCACCCAGCCTCAACTTCAAGACCTTCAAAGAAGGAAAACCTGCTCTTTCCTGAGGCAGCCCACTCCACTTTTGGGTAGACTTTATTTTTAGGAAGTTTTTCCTTATACAGAACATAAATATGCCTCTTTTCAGCTCCCACCCATTGCTTCTAGTCCTGTATTCTGGGACCAAGCAGTACAAATTTAATTTGCCTTCCACTCAATACTCCTTCCAATATTTGAAAGCATCTTTCCTGCCCCAGATCTGCTATGAGCTTTCTTTTCTTTGGCTACACATTCTTAATTCCTTCAACCGTTCTTCATGCAACATGAGCTCAATACCTTTCTCCATCCTGATTACTCTCTTCTGCTGCTTCCTTCCTTCCTTCCTTCCTTCCTTCCTTCCTTCCTTCCTTCCTTCCTTCCTTCCTTCCTTCCTTCCTTCCTTCCTTCCTTCCCTCCCTCCCTCC
>NW_027185798.1:46655427-46657100 GCF_028583685.1 Petaurus breviceps papuanus
TTCCTTCCTTCCTTCCTTCCTTCCTTCCTTCCTTCCTTCCTTCCTTCACTCTCTCCCTTCTTCCTCTGTCCTGGTCCTCTTTACTGCCTCCTTTTCTCCCCATTTCTTCCCCCTTTTCTTTCTTCCCATCCAGTTTTCTCAACAAGAAATTAGGGAATCGAGACAAAAGGCATTTCTCTTTAGTGCCTGGGTACTTCTAGGAATGCCTTAATGGTGAACAGATTGAGAGACAGATCTTTCACTTTTATATAATGCTGTTGCAGTACAAAGTGATTTCCTAACAACAATTCTGAAGTATTATTATCTCCATTTCACAGAGGAAAAAACTGAGACTCCGCAAGAGGTTAAGTGATTAGATTCAGAACTGAAGAGAAGTTAAAGAGGGTGTGGAGAGATAGCAACCATTGGCTCCTGGTTCATCTCTCCCACCAACTGAGAGCCAGCATGGCTTCATCAAGCCTGGTCATGCCAGACTAACCTCATTTCCTTTTTTGACAGGATTACTAGACTGATATATCAGGGGAATGCTGTAGATACAGATGCCTAGATTTCAGCACAGCCTCTCTGACAAACTCTCTCATCCTGTCTTTGTGAACAAGATGGAGAGATGGGAACTGGATGATAGCACTGTTAGGGGAATTTTGAAGTAATAGGATAGCCCCAAGCAAAGAAAAGAATCATCACTAAGGAATTGCTATCAACTTGGAGGGAGGTCTCCAGCAGAGTGCCTCAGGGGAGTGTTTATTTGGTCCTGTGCTATTTTGAATTTTTATCACGACTTAGATAAAGGCATGGAAGGCAGGCTCATTAAATTTTCCAATGACAGAAAGTTGAGAGGGATAAGTTAACACACTAAAAGAACCAGCATCCAAAAAAGAAATATTGACAGACTAGAACAATGGACCACATCTAATAACAATGAAACTTTAAAGGGATAAATATAAAATCTACACTTGGACTAAAAAAAATCACTTTCACAAATATACAGAAATCAACTTTACCATATCCAGGAATTGGAATCAGATGGCCTGTGTTCAAATCCCAGTTCTGCAACTTACCACCTGTGTGATATTTGACAAGGCAGGTAAACTCTCTAAGCCTCAATTTACTCATATGTAAAATGAAGGAATTGGATAAGCCAGTAAATTGTTGTTGTTTAAACTATTGGCATAGCCTAGCCTCCCCAACCAACTTTGGTCCTAATCTGTAAAATGAAGATTGAAGTAAAACAAAAACAAAAAATCTCCCAGGGATGTTGAGAGGATAAAATGAGATCCACTTGCAAAGTGCTTTGCAAATCTTAAAGCCCCATATAAATGTTGGTCATTATTATTATACTGCTTTAAGAGAAAATGTAGTGTCCTAAACAAGGGAGGTGATCATCTTGTGTTCTTCCCTAGAGCTCACTTAGACCATTTATATTTATAGTATATTTATAAGCTAGTATATAACAAGAGGACAGTGGACTGATATGGTAAGAGGCATACGAATCATAGCATATGCAGATCGACTGAGAGAACTGAGGGATGGATAGCCTGGGAAAACATTTAAGGGAGACATGATAGATGCTTTCTAAAAAAAATCAAGCAAAACTAATTTTGGCATTGCCATATAAATATATGTGTGTATCTATCTATCTATCTATCTATCTATCTATCTATCTATCTATCTAT
>NW_027185798.1:46657110-46662072 GCF_028583685.1 Petaurus breviceps papuanus
TATCTATCTATCTATCTATCTATCTATCTATCTATCTATCTATCTATCTATCTATATTTGTCACAATTAATTGGCACCCTGAGTCCCCCATTTCTCTGTCAGGAGAGGTGTAGTGTGTTTCATCATGGATCCTCTGGAATCATAGTTGGCCACTGCTTGGATCAGGGTTCTTAAGGCTTCAAAGCTGTTTGGTCTTTACTATGTTGCTGTTGTATGAATTGTTCTCCTGGTTCCACTTGCTTCAACTCTGCCTCGGTGCCTACAAGTCTTCCCTCCCCATGCAAGTCCTTCCCTGAAACCATCCCCTTCCTAGTTTCTTACAGCATGATAATATTCCATCCCACTCACATCCCATCATTTGTTCAGCCATTCCTTAATTGATGAGAACCTCCTCCGTTTCTGGTTCGTTGACACTACAAAAGATAGAAATCTTAAAATATTTTAAGGGAAGTCATGTGGAAATGAATATTAGCCTTATTGAGAAATACTGTGGTGTAGTGATAGAATACTAGATCTGTAGGCAGGAAGACCTTCAGTCAAGACCTGACTGTGACTCTCACTAGTTACAGGGCTATGGAAAAGCTCTGAACTTCAGATTCTTTATCTAGAGAAACTGGCAAACTATGGTGGGGTAAAGAGGGGGAATCTAGCCTACCACTTGTTTATAAGCCTATGAGCTAAGAATGGTTTTAAAAAATGTTAAATGAAACTTTATTAGAAAATGTAAAATCCAGGGGCGGCTAGGTGGTGCAGTGAATAGACCACTGGACCCGAGTTCAAATCCAGTCTCAGACACTTGACACACTTACTAGACGTGTGACTTTGGGCAAGTCACTTAACCCCAACTGCCCTCCAAAAAAAGCAAAAAAATTGTAAAATCCATTCTTAGTTTGCAGTGCAAAGACAGGTTCTGGCAGATTTGGCTTTATGGGCCAGTTTGCAGACACCTTAACAGGCATAATAATACCTCTAGTAGCTGTCTCAAAGACTTGTTGTGCCCATGGGTAAATTGCCTCACCTTTCTCAGTTTCCTCAGCTGTAAAATGGGAATGAGAATTCTTATAGTACCTACCTTCCAGGGTTGTTTTGAGGCTGAAATGAGATGACAAATGTGAAGCCCTTTACAAACTTTAAAATACTATATAAAAAACAGTTGTGATTATTATTCTGTTTGGCTTCAGAGAACAGAATAGGGAGCTGCAGAGAGGTTGCTTAGGGCAAGAAAAAAGCTTTCTAAGGGATCTGCCTGAAGGTGGAATGGGTAGGTCCTCAGGAAAGGAGGTCCCCCTTCCTGGAAGTTTTCAGTTGGAAGGTGCACAACTATTTGTCAGGAAACTGTAGGAAGAATAACAATTCTTCTTACATGAACAATTGTTCAGGTAACGATTGGACTAAATGATTTTTGATGTCCCTTCCAGTTCTGATATTTTGTGTGACCTTGGACAAGTCACTGAACCACAGTCCTCAGTTTCCATATCTGTAAAATAAGGGCGTTGGACTGCTTGACCTCAAATGTCCCTTCCAACTCTAAATCTATCAGGTGAGATGCCAATAATAGTAATAAAAATACTAGCTAGCATTTATACTGCAGGTGCTGTGTGCCAGGCACTGTGATAAGTGCTCTACAAATTCTCATTTGTTCCTCACAACCCTGAGAGGTCAGGTGCTGTCATTATCCCCATTTTACAATTAAGGAAACAGAGGCAGACAGAGATTAAGTGACTTGCCCAAGATCCCACAGATAGTAAGCATCTGAGGCTGGATTTGAACTGCATTCTTGCTAACTCCAGGCTTGGCACTCTGCCTACTGGGCCACCTAGCTGTAAAGTATCTCAGCCTCCTTTCTGTGCATTAGGTCTAACCACCCCCTGAATCTCAGCTCTCTATGGAGAGCTTCTGACCAAAAACCATTTTAGGGACAACTTTACCCTACAATATCATCTGTCCCAGACAATCACCTTGCACCCAAGAGAGGGCCACCTCCCTTGGGTTGTTACTCTGAGCAAGTCCTGTTGATAGAGGCTTAGCCTTGGTCAAGGGATCCAGATCCAGGTCTGTGTGTACAAAGCATGGTGACTGATGCTCTTGGGAGACATGTGGTTTGACAGGTGTTCCCTGTCATGATTGTCTCGGTTCGACACCACCTGGGGCTCAGAAATGGGAGTGAGGGTGTGACCAGAGCCACAGAAGTGGGGAGGAGAGAAGACCTTGAGAGCCCTATTGGGGTCTGTCACTGACTGGCCTCCCTCCTTTCCCCACTCCCTTAATCCAATGAAGACCCAGAAGAGGTGTGTGTCTCAGAGCATGCTACAGCTTTGTACTAGGCTTCAGAGTGATGCTGGGTAGTCCAGAGGTATCACAGTGTCATCAGATCATAAATGCAGACCCGGAAGGGACCTCAGGAACCATTGGGTCCAACCCCGTTTTACAAACAAGGAAGCTGAAATTCAGACAAGCAATTTAAACTAGCAGCGAGAACTTTCAGGTTTGCAAAGCTCTGCACATGTTATTTCATTCGATTTGATCAAGGTCACACAGATACCAAGTTGCAGGCCAGGTGTGTGTGTGTGTGTGTGTGTGTGTGTGTGTATGTGTGTGTGTGTGTGTGCATGTAGCCTTATCTCTTTGTGTCTGGGGCCTCTTGTATGGAACATATTAGATCTCAGATCGGATGCTCAGATACAAGCATCCATATGTGTGCATGTGTTTGCCTGTGCATATGTGTTTAGACTATCAAGCTGGGTAAGGATCTTGTATTTCATCTTGGGAAAAGAAGGGGAATGGTTTAGCCATTCTATACAATGGGAAGAGGGTCTAACATACATCACTACCCCTATTTTAGAGACAGAGAAGCACCCCATCTCCCAAAGTCATTCATTGGCCAACCAGAGACTAGATGTTATAAATGTCTCATTTGGTTTGGGAGATTTGGGTGGGGTAGTGAGAAGGGGTAATTATGATGTGCCCTCAGGTAGGAAGGTTTAGGAAGAAATTACACCCTAAAATTTGGCATGTTAGAATCACTATCCTGGGCAGGGTAATCTATCTCTAAAAAGGTACAAATGGAAAGAACACTAACTAAACCAGGTACCAGTAAAATTGGGTTCTAGTCACATTTCCTTTATTAACTAGCTATGTGGCCTTGGACACATTGGACTTCAATTTCCTTATATATGAATTGGGGGTTATAATTCATGCTCTGCTAACCTAACATGGGAGTGGCTGTGAGGTTCAAAATGATGTCTATTCTTAATGATGTAAAAACATGAAAAACTGATCTTCCTAATGGCCTTTCCCCCTCCACTGCCATCAGAGAAAGGGGTCTCTCTTGGAAATCCCAGTTCTGAGACCAAATGATCCCTTAGGAAGAGGAGTTGCTTTGCCAAATCAAACATGGCACCTGGGGCTAGAGTGAATTGTTGCCTTTCAAATCAACCTCAGTATAGCCTGGCCTCCCCAAATAGCTCTGGTCTCTTTATGCAGAGACCTGGAAATGCCTGGAGTTTCCCCCTGGATAAACCAAGCTACCTGTGGCCATAGTCAGAAAGGACTCTCCCCAGCCCCCTTAGGCTTGAAGCAGCCAGGGCTTTGTTGCTGGGGTATCTGCCCACAAGGCCCAGAGAGACCTGCTCCCAGATCCCAGCAGCAACCCCTGGGGCTCACTCTAGCATCAGGTGCCCCAAGCCTGCCAGGCTCTCAGGCCCAATAAGGAAATAGTTCTGCATTGATCAGCGAAAACCAGCAGCAATTTTGGACATGGGCCCTGATGCTTAATATCATTATGAAGCCAGCAATGCATCCAATCCCATTATCAGCCCGGTCATGTAGCTCCACGCCAAACCCAGTTGCAAATGGCCTTCTCTTGTCTGAGAGGGCCAGAGTCTTCTGTGGCTGAGAGGAGAGATTTTATCTTTAATTGACAATTGGCTGTTTGCCATCTCCTAGAGGCTGGTCTGGGCTGTGAGCCTGGCTTTTCTCTTTCATTTCAGGAATAGGCCTTTCCCCTAATCCTGTACCCTCAGTCCCTCCCTGACACTATCCCCTCAGCCCCTCCCTGACACTGTCCCCTCAGCCTCTCCCTGACACTGTCCCCTCAGTCTCTCTCTGACAGTCCCCTCAGCCCCTCCCTGACACTGTCCCCTCAGTCTCTCTCTGACACTGTGTAATGCGAATGTAAATTTTAAAGATCTTCCCTGCCCCTAGGCTAAAGTGCACCAGAAGCCTGGGGAGGGAGGCTTGTTTTTCAGTAGATACTTTTTGATTGGCCAGTGGGTCAATAAGGTTGTTACATTCTCTGAGCCAGGAGAAGGCTATATAAGCCCTGATGTGTAGCTTTGTTTTGGGACTCACTTTGAGAAGTGTTCTGTGATTTGATCTGAGTTCTGGGAAGCCGTTGTTGAGAGTCCCCCGGCTTTGAAAAACCCAGAATGTGGAAACCCAGATGTTGACTGGGTATGGATGTAATGGTTGGACAGTTTGGAAATCTGTCTACTTGATGTTTCTGTCTTGATAATTATGCCTGTATACTTTGAGGTTCAGGGTGCTGACCTTTTCTCCTGAACAAGGTAAACGATATATGTCTGACTGATTAAAGTAAGCTTGTTAACCCATTTTGAGTTGCTTTCCTTTAACAAAGCAGATCCAAGAACCTGTGGTAGCTGCAAACCCTGAGGACGCTTGGGGTGCTTGCTGCTACACACTGTCCCCTCAGCCCCTCCCTGACACTGTCCCCTCAGCCACTCCCTGACACTGTCCTCTCAGCCTCTGCCTGACACTGTCCTCTCAGCCAGTCCCTGACACTGTCCCCTCAGCCCCTCCCTGACACTGTCCCCTCAGCCTCTCCCTGACACTGTCCCCTCAGCCCCTCCCTGACACTGTCCCCTCAGCCTCTGCCTGACACTGTCCTCTCAGCCAGTCCCTGACACTGTCCCCTCAGCCCCTCCCTGACACTGTCCCCTCAGC
>NW_027185798.1:46662082-46672133 GCF_028583685.1 Petaurus breviceps papuanus
CCCTGACACTGTCCCCTCAGCCTCTCCCTGACACTGTCCCCTCAGCCTCTCCCTGACACAGTCCCTTCAGCCCCTCCCTATACTTTTTCCTCAGCTTTTTCTGGTACTGGCCCTTCAGCCCCTCACCTCAGTTTAACATTGGTTACCCCCAAGCTTCTCCCATAGCCCTCTCTCTGACATTGTTCCCTCAGCTCCTCTCCACCACTGTTCCCTTAGCTTCCATCTGAAGGTGCTACTTCAGCCTTTCTCCTCCCTGAACTCCAGCCCCACCTTGATACTGGCCCCTTAGCCCTTCCCCTGTTACTGTCTCATCAGCCGCTCCCTGCCACTGCCCCTGCCTGCTCTCCTCTGATCTTCGCTGATCAGCCCAGTTCCAATCAACCACTGGTGTTATTCAGTCCTTCTCTCATGTGATCCAGTCCCGAGAGGCTCCAGGAATGAGTGCCATGGCCTGGTGCCCACAGCATTAGTGGGTGAGTAAAGCAGAAGAAGGACCAGTAGAGAAGGGTTAATGGACACCACACTGGGCCCGAAGAAGTCAGGAAGACCTCCATTCCAATGCTTTGTCTAATACATGCTAGCTGTGTGTGGGACCCTGCCTGCAAACATCACTTAACTGTGCTCAGCCTTGGTTTCCCCATCTGTAAAATGGCCACAATAGTAGCTCCTACCTTACAGGGCCGTTGTGAAGATCAAAGGAAATAATAAATGTCCTGTATTTTTGCAAACCTTGAAAGTGTTCTATAAATGCTGACAATTATTAGCTGCTATGAATAAGTGGTGTGTGTGTGTGTGTGTGTGTGTGTGTGTGTGTGTGTGTGTTGGGAGTTCGGTGCAAAGAAAGCCAAGGCAAGGGGGAGGGATTAGAGTTGGGTGTCACACAAAACCCAGCTTCTCCCATGCTTCCATCCCTGCTGTACCCTGGGCAGGGGGCTGCCTCGGTTGGCCCTTGTTCTCCATTCCCCACCAGAGGGGATGTGACTTTTTTCCTGACTGTTTGCGTTTGGTTCAGAGAGCCATCTGTACGCTCTGTCCTCGTTGTCAGCCCTACCTACGTAGGCATGGTGTGATTTCAGGGGGGCCAGGAAGGCCCCCTGCTCAAAATAGTGCCTCCCCTCCTACTGCCTGATGCCTGTGTTTCTTTTAATAGAGGAGGGACAAAACCTTTGATTCCACAATTACAATACAATGTAGTGAGGGGGCAGTGAGGTTTCATGAAACAGATAGGGTTGTGCCATCCCAGGAGCCAGGTAAACAGAGGTCTCATTCCAATGCAGTCATTGGCTAGCTTGGGCCACTCCCATTACCTCTTAAGCCTCAGTTTCCTTATGTGTAAAATGTTGGAATGGTATTACTTCAGCTTTATTTCACCTCAAGACAAGTTGTTTTTTTAAAAAAAATTTACTGAAAAAAATTTCCTTGATATCACTCAGGCTTAGGATTTTTGGTAGGGGTGGGGGTGGGGCTCAGAATTATGAAAGGAAAGAAGGAGGGAAGGAGAGAAAGGGAAAGGAGGATAAGAGGGAATGAAGGAAAGAGAGAAGGGAGGAAGGAAAACATGAAAGGAAGGAAAGAAAGGAAGGAGAAGGGAAGGAAAGAATGACAGGAAGAGAGAAAGAAGAAAGAAAGGAAGAAGGAATGAAGGAAAGAAATGAGGAAGGAAAGAGAAAAGGGAAGAATGCAATAGAAAGAAGGAAGGAAAGAGAGAAGGGAGGAAGGAAAAGATGAAAGGAAAGATAGAAAGAGAGGAAGAAGAAAGGAAGGAAGAGGAAATGGAGGAAAGAAAGAAGGAAGGAAAGAGAAAAGGGAAGGAGAGAGAGGAGGAAGGAAAGGGGGAAAGAAGGAAGCAGGAACAAAGAATGACAAAAAGAGGGAAAGAAGGAAGGAGGATAGGAGGGAACAAAGGAAGAAAAGAGAAAAGAGAGAAGGGAAGAAGGGGAGAAAGAGAAGGAAGGAAGGGAAAGAAAGAAACAAAGAAAGGAAGAAGGAAGGAGGAAAGGAAAGAATGACAGAAAGAGAAGGAAATGCCTACTATGTACCAGACACTGTATTAAGTTCTTTACAAATATTATACCATTTAATCTTCACAATAACCCTGGGAGGTAGTTGCTATTGTCATCCCCATTTCACAGTTGGATAAACTGAGGCAGACAGAGATCAAGTGACTTGACCAAGGTCACACAGCTAGTAAGTGTCTGGAGCCAGATTACAACTGAGGTCTTCCTGACTCTAAGTTCCCTATTCCATCCACTGTGTCCTCCAATTTTCTCTCTATGGAGATAGAGAGAGACAAATTTCACTGTCACTTAGCTTCTCAGTCTTTCAGTCTCTCATCTGAAAAATGGGGACAATCACACTTGTAGCACTTGCCTCGCAAGATTATTGAGAGGAACATGCTTTCCAAGCTTTAAAGCATTCTATATGTGAATTTTTTCCTCCCTGAGGTTATAATGCAAGAATTGAAAGTCAGAGGAAGAAGAAATGTTAGAGCAGATGACCCTCAGGGACCATCTAGTCTGATTTATTCCTTTTATAGTAGAGGGAGCTCAGTGAGACAGGTAGTAAACTTCAGAGGTGGGATTTGAACCCAGATCCTCTGACTCTGACTCTGAACTCCTCCTGTCCCATACTGCCTTCTTATATGATACTGCCATATATCAATATGTGAGGAAGAAGTTGACTTAATGGACTTGTTTCTTCCAGTTTTAAAATTCAGTTCAAGTAAACAAACATCCATTCTGTGCCTATAGACTCATACTCAAATGGGCCTCTGATCTTATCGACTTGGATGGTCCCTTCACCCATGTAGATAGCCATCCATTCATGTCCGCCTCTAAAGGAGAAGACTGGCTTATGGCCACACGAGGATGTATGAGAGATCAGTTCTGAAGGGCAGACAAATTCTGTCACAGGATTATTGACCTCTAAATGCCTCAGAGTAAATCCAGTCCGCCAGTTTAATAGACGAGGAAACTGAGTCCCAAGGAGGTTAAGTTACCTAAGGTCATGCAGTATCATAGGTAGGATCTGAAACCAGTCCTTGGACTCCAGTTCATGCCCTCTCCTCCTTTATGACTGTCCGAGCCTGACGTTCTTTGTGTATGTCAACCTTTAGAATGTAAACTCCCAGAGGGGAGTGCTGAGTCCCAGCCTACCTGTATGTGTGCCAAGCGTATGAGTAAAGGCATTTCCCTGGTACTGCAGAAAGGAAAGGGAGAGGCCCATTCACACAGTAAGGGCATCGAGACAGCTCCAAATCTCTTTATTGGGGCTTGACCACAGTATAACAGCCAGAGGCATGCGGACAGACCAGCAGCTCCTGGCCGGAATATTGCCTTGGACACAGAGAGAGGTAACAGTTTTAGAAAAGTACTGACAGACACTGGGCAAGATTGGTTAGGGGAGAGGGGAAGGGGTGCTGGGGTGAGGGGCAGAGGCCAAGGCAGAAGGGACAGCCCTGACTCTGCTATTGCACACGTCCCCTGGCCCAAGGTCAGGAAGTAGAGTATTGCAACTCAGTCTCATTTCATCCCGAGGCTTCCACGGGTCCTCGGACCCCTGAGCCAGACGGACAGACAGACACCCCTCCCCAGGAGTCCGCCTGGCAGCATCTTTGAAAACAAATGGAGAGGGAGACAATACACAGAAATACAGTAACAAAAATGACCCCTGTCTGTGGAGTCGATGGGTCAGGAGAGGGACATGGGCAGGGGATCCCTCATCCCATTCCCCTGGCCAGGACAACACTGACCACAAGACATAGGGGTAAGAGTAATGGGTCCTGCTTGGAGGGGGTCCCAGGGTGGGGGGTGGGGCTGGCAGTCTGAATTTCTGCCAGGCTCTGCCTGCCCCTGATACATGTGGGTCGGGATAGGAAAACAGTGGACACAGAATGAATGGCTAAACCCAAGTCAAGACTTATGTGGAAGCAAGAACCACACCAGCCAACCAGCCAGTTTACAGTTGGAATTCTACTGTTAGGTTCTGGATACTTCAGAAAATAAATGTGGAACTGGGAGCAAGAAAGGTGATGGGACCCTAGTACTTGGGGTTGGTGGGGAAGAGGAGGGGTAGCAGAGGCTGACACAAAAGACAGACCACCAAGCAACACATGCACTACAAACAGGGGTACAGCATGTAAGAATATAGAATATATATGTATATATATATGCATATAGATCTTTTAATGTACAATAGAATAAACCATCAGACCCATCCTGGGCCATAGGTGGTGTATGTGTGTGTGCGTGCATATTTTTTCCAACAGTCCTGCACAAACAAGGATTTCCAATTCTTTCCCAGTGAAAGATCCTTGCCTGGTTTCCAGGGTTTTCCCTAAGCCTCTCTCGAATTGTCTCTCTCCATGCTCCCGGCCTCCACGTGAGCCAAACTTTAAGAGAAGGTGAGGACCTCGGCCTGGGCATAATTGGACGAGAGGACGTCTTGGCAGGTCTCTGTGTTTAAAGAGCACAGGTGTGAGTCACCGGTATGCACACTTTCCCATCGACTTCCCTTCTTTGGGGATAAGGTGAAGGGCAAGAACAAATTAGAAGGAAGAAACCCACAACCCACAGGTAATGGGCCCAGTGGAGAGCATCCAGGAGTCCAGTTGTATGTTGTTGACAAAAGGCTTTCTGCATCTGGGCTGAGGGACTTGGGAGGAGCTGGTAGCAATTAACTACTAAAAACAGCATCCCTTTCCTCCTCTCCTTATTCCCTCTTCTTTTTGCATACCCACACATCTCTCATGGCTGACCCTGCCCAGGGCCACTTGGCTGACATACAAGGGGCTGGGAATATAAAAATAAAATTCAAAGCATCCCTCCCCTCAAGATGCTTACAGTAAAGAATGATAGAAAGGACAGACACAAAGTGCTCTTGGAACATCTGTGGAGGAGAAAACAGTTCCCTGCCTCTGGATTTGTTCAGGCACCTATATCTAGAAGGTCCCCTGGTCCCTCTAACCATGGACAGCCCCTAAAGGAGATGAGAGCACAGCTTGGCAGACTTAATCATAGGGGTTATTGAGATGGCCTTTGAGCTATTATAGGGTTCCTACTAACCTCAGTGGAGCTGTCCTACAGCGTGCCCTGACCCTATACACCCTATATACCTACAGGGTGTGTCCTACCAGCCTGATCTCCCACCCTAGCTGGTGCACAATGGAAACACATGCAAGTAATTTATTTCCCACAAGAGACAGGGAACTAAAAAAACCAAAACAAAACAACACATGTCCTGCCTACTTTCCCTGTCAGTGCATGGAGGGCCAAAAGCTGATGAGGAACTAGGCAGATATCCTGTGAGTTGGAGAAATGACAAATTTAGGTCTTGGGTAGTCCCATTCACAGCTCCTTCCAGCTTTCAGGACTCTTCCACAAACTCTTCATCTCTCACTAATGTCCTAGGAACCTTGTGAATCCAGAAGACCAAAGGTGGATCCAAGATGGCACCCAATGGTTGGATCCAATGCTGTCAATCAACATTTCTTGAAGGCTATGGGGTAGGCCCTCACCTTGCCCTGTACCTACCTATGGAGGACCTGCACAAATTTGGGTAGTAAGCGAAAGGTTTACACAGTTCTTTCCTCACAATAGCCCTATGAGGTAGGCAGTGTGGATATTATCATCCCCCTTTCACAGAGGAGAAAACAGGCTCTGAGAGCGTAAGGGATTTTCCCATAGCCACATGTGCTACATTTAAACCAAGGTTTCTTCTAACTCCATGACTAAGGCTCTTTCCACTAGGAGATGCCATTTCTCCAATCATCCAAAGACATGCCCCATTGTACGGGACTCCATGCCTCGTATTCCTAACCTAGGATCTAAGCCTCCCTCAGGTCACCAGGCACTCAGGTCCCTTCTCCTTGTCCCAGGTACAAGAAAGACAATGTGGTTCAGAGGAAAGAGCCAGAAAAGTCATCCCAGACCTGTTATTTCCTACCTGGTAGGACCTTGAGTGAGTAACAAGCTCTCTGGGGCTTGGACTGACTGATTTCTGAGCTCTGTTCCAGTTCCAGATCCATGATCTTCATGGGATCATAGCTACAGAAGGGATCTCTGATCTCTTCATTTTACAAATGTCTCAGGGCATTTGCCTAAGTGACTTACCCAAGGTCACACAGGTAAAGGCCAGAAGTGGGATTTGCACCAATATTCTCTAACTGCATCACAAGTATTCTTTCCACTGTACAGTGGATGGACAACAAATTCCACTTTAGCTAGTCCAAAGCAGGTTCTTCCTCCTGGCAGGCATAAAGGGGATCGAGGAAGGCTTTCCACCCTGCTCCCAACTCTGCGACACTATTTTATCCCTTCTCTCATCTTCTACTGAAGTCCAATGCCATGGGGAAACCTCCTGGGGCCAGGCATCAGGTTTTAGGAGGGGATAAATGAAGAGACTCCCATTGATCTGAAAGTTTACCTACACACTCCCAATCTCAAAGGCTCCCAAGGCAAGGCTGTGTGAAAGATAAAAGGAAACTACTGAGCTAGGCTAAAGGGAGGGAGGGAGGGACCTGGGGAAAGAAGATAATACAATCTAGAAGAAAGAATCCAGGCTGGAGTCCTAGCTTTGTTACTGCCAGTGGGACTTTGAGCAAGGCATCTAATGTCTCTGAGTCCCAGCTTCTTCATTTGTAAAATGAGGGGAGTTGGGCCAAATGGCTTCAGGGTCCCTTCTACATTTATAATCCTATGGAACGCCTCTAGGTCTTTTCTGTAAAATGTGGGAGTTGGATAAGAGGGTCTCTTCCAGCCATAGATCTTATAGTCTAGTGCCCCCAAGGGATCCTACTGACCCCAGCCCCATGATTCTTCCCTGGCTATCAGATAAGAGTAGAGGGGTACTTATGAAGCCCCTTAAAACAGGGAATCCCCATTCTGGTAGCTTTGCCTGCCTAGTCGACTTTCCAGAAACTAGAGAGGAGCTAAGTGGAAGCTTCATTCCTTGTCCTTCCTGGACACGATGAAAGTGAACAATGTACTGTTAGTGTACCGGCACTGGTCCTGATGCCCTAATCACCTTCCTCTGTCTTCTGAATCACTGGTCTATATGATGCCCCTAGAAAGGATTCCTGACCAGTGGCATGGCCAACCTGGAATCCATACCGCTTTCCTCTCTGGCTTTAGCAATGTATTAGAGGGAGATAGCTTTTAAAATTATAGGGATCTGTCTGGCCCTAGGGCTGCCTCTCTCAACAAGATAGAGGACCCTGAGAGGGCCCCTTCCCATATTAACCCTAGTACTTCGGTGCCAAGTGCAAAGCTCATCTTGAGATCCCACCTATCTTTATGTCAGGACTGGAGAGAATCCTGTCAAATCCTCAAATTGGAGAAAACAAATCCTGTACCCAAGAGAGACCAGAAGCCTAATAATGATCAACCCCAGATGGGTAGGTAGCTGGGTGAGGAACCAAGATAGGCAGCATCCTGTCAAATCCACAAGCTGAAGGAACTGAGTCCTGAATCCAAGAAAGGCTGAAAGACTAATGGCCAATCCAGATGGGGGAGGGCAAGCCCAACAATCTCTCCTCCTATCTGAAGGACCACACCCCAAACCTTAGGGATCTTAACACCCTAATAGACAGTAGGTAATATCCTTTCAAGGCTGACCCACACAGGGAATGCACCCTGCAGACTCTGCATACAGTTAGCACTCAATGCATGCTTGGAAGTTAATTTGGTCCCTTCCCCCACCACTAATGCCCCAACAATGTGTTACTAAAGATAGATCTGAATTTAACAAACATTTATTATGTGCCTGCTGTGCCTGGGGCATTGTGTGCTGGGGAAGACACAAAGTTTGGGTGAGACACTGTCCTTGCCCTCATGGAGCCTCCTGTCTGATGGAAGAGAACAACGTGTATTGTTGTATGATATACAACATACATTATTTGAAGAGGGAAAGGTTATTTTTTTCTGATGAGGGACTGCTTCACAGAGGTAGTGTTAGAGTAGGGCTTTAAGGACCGGGTATTAAGGGAAAGTTGGTATTTCTACAGAAGTAGAGAGAGTGGACACAACCAGCCGAAATTATGCCTCTTACCTTAGCGTGGTCCTGTCTCTGTTCCCCCTATGAGAGCCCCTACAGATCTTGGGGGTGGGCAGGGGAAGCAAGAGGTACAGAGACCTCAAGCTGTTACCTAGCTCTGAGTTAGGTGCCATTATGAATGTGCCAGGAGGAAAACTCTGTGAGCCAGCCTCAGCTCAGCACCAGCCCAAATCAGGCTGCCTGAGGCCAGATGGACCCATGACAAGGGCAGCTTGCTCAAGGGTGGTGCCCCCACAGGGGCAGAGGGGGTGGGAGGAGTACTGTGGAAACTTGGGTTCCTGACAGCTCCTGAGGTCGCCACACAAATAGCCAACTCAATTCTCTGAAACGGAGAGTCGGAGGAGAGAATAGCTATGCTTGGATGGGGGTTACAGTGCTCTCAGCTCATGCTGTCCCAGGCCAGGGCCAAATTAGCCCCCTGGCACCCTTGGCTTTCCCGCCCCCCTCCCAGGAGACTCTGCGTGCTCCAAGGCTGCCTGCCTTGCTTATCATTCGTTCTTCTTATTCCTCGGGGCATTCCTTCCCATCTCTGGAGGACTCATAGATGGGCACACTCTCAACCACTTTGTGAATCTTAAAGTGTGCTGTAAATGGTGACTATTATTACTGTTATTGTTATTTCTGAAGACCACTGGGAAAAGCACTCTTCCAGTACCTTACCTCCCCTGGATCCCTTCAGGGAGCATCACACCCTGGGGGGTGGGGCTGGGGGGAAGCAAGGCACAGGCACCAGCATCCCCTGAGAACCTAGGCCATCCCAGCAGCTAACACAAGGCTTGTCTCCAAGGGGGCCTCCCTCCTCCCCACCTTCACCCCCAATTTCTATCTTCCAAAGCTTCCCAATTCTCACTGCTGCTCCACTCCCAGAGCCTGCCTTGTCGCTGCCTCTGCCAGCTCTGGAAGGAGCAGAGACGGACGGTTAGTCATTCCTACTAAGTTGCATAATGCCAATTCTAAAAATTGCCAAGCACACAGCTCCACTGTCAGATCTGATCCCTGTCAGGTAGATCATGAAGTGTCTCTGCAGAAGTTTCTCGGGCCTTTCTGAAGGCCCAGGCGCTAGACGAGCTCAGAGCTCTGGGGGACGGGAGGCCCCCACTGGAAGCCTGGCCCAGTTGGCAAGATTTCCATGCTCCCATGCAGGCACCCCACCGCAGAGGTCCGGATCGACAAGGATGTCCTTGGCTAAGTGGCAAGCAGGGACCAGGCGGGAGATCAATTCTCTCCTGCCTCCTTCAGCTGTGACTGAGGCACACACATATTTACTTAGTGACTCACAAACCTGTTGTGCTCCCAGATCGGATCGTTAGGTAAATGAATACACTTAATTATAGAAATTAGATGAGTCTCTGCTTCTGGCAGAAATAGAGAGAGGAGAGGCTGGGTGGGAACACTAGGTGACTCAGAGGTAGGCAGGGCGGAGAGTTTGGCAGGAGAGGAGGGGTTTGGGGAGGGGGGACTGTATGGGGAAGGGAAACACAGACATTAATATGGGAATTAGATGAAAACAGAGGGGTGGCTGGGCTTCTGATTATTGCTCTGTGGCCTGGCCTGGGAACCCAGCAAGGGTATGTGGGGAGTGGAAAGGAGGTTGCCTGGAACAGCCAGGCAGAAGGGGGGGGCGGTCCATAAGAAAGCTGTGCTTTCTGTAGTTCACCCTTGAGTCATCAGTCAGCAGAGGTCAGGGTAGAGAACCCCAGAGGGCAGCCCACTTCTCCTCCATTACCACAGGGTTCTGTCCCTGATCTAGTCCTCCAGAATGGAAAGCAACATGACTGAGGGTAAAGTAAAGGCTTCTAGGCCTCCCCCACCTCATCCTACCTGAGAGACAGACAGACAGACAGAGACAGAGAAAGAGAGACAGAGACAGAAAGAGACACACACAGAGAGACACACACAGAGAGAAACAGAGACAGAGAGAGAGAGAGAGGGAGACAGAGAGAGAGAAAGAGAAAGAGAGAGAGAGAGAGAGAGAGAGAGAGAGAGAGAGAGAGAGAGA
>NW_027185798.1:46672233-46701900 GCF_028583685.1 Petaurus breviceps papuanus
AGAGAGAGAGAGAGAGAGAGAGAGAGAGAGAGAGAGAGAGAATGATGGATCTGGGGAGAAGAGAGGTGAACGAAAGACCATTTATGGCAAGTGGGCCCAAACTCTTGCGGGGAAACAGACAGACAGACAAAGACATCCTTGCATGGATTATTTCGTTACTGGCTAAAGGCAGCATGGAAATGGAATGTATTTGTTGCAATTAAAAAAATAAATGTCTGAGGTAAGAAAGGTGCTAAGGCCCCAGCATAGTTCAGCAGGCTCTAAGACATATATGTGTGTGGGCACCGCCGGGGTACGCACCCACATGGCTCTGCCCAGAACGAAGACAGCAGGAAAGAAGAGGGAGAGAGGGAGCCCTGAGAGAGATGAGGGCCAGGGGCTGGCTCTTTGTCCTCTCAGGATGAACCTAGAGATCTGAGGGGGGCAGCAGAGGGGGGTTCTCTGCTTTTGGTCAATGACTCTGGATCTGAGAATTCTGAAGAGTCGGATGCTGTTGGAGTAAGAAGACCCAAGAGGGCCAAAGTCTGCAGGCTGTTATGCCTGAGCAGGGGAGGGATAGTGTAGGGGGCTGGGAAGCATCAATATGGGCAGCATGAGTCATGGCAGGGAGAGGGGGAGAGGCGGGCATGGGGGAGGCAGAGGGCGGGCGAGGAGGATGAGGGTGAGCTGGAGCAGCCTTGATGCACGGTGGCGTTGGAGACGGGTTGGTTAAGAAGCAGCGTGTCCTTGTGTCGGGCCCGTTAGAGAATGGAAGGGGTGGGAGAGCAGGAGCTTTCTTGGAGGGTAGGGTGAGCTGTAGCTCGATGTGAGTGGAGAGAGCCCCAGACTTGTTCCTGCTGTTCCGGATATGTTGTTTAGGCTTCGGGACTTTTCACAGCCTTGGTGAAGAAAAGGCAGACGTGTGATGAGAGACAGGCTTCACTGCCCACTTAGGCTATGCAGTATTTTCACCAAGGGCACTGAAGGGGAACCCCCAGGGCCAAACGTCCCCTGGTTTACCAGCTCTCATCTCCCACCTGGAAACAAATTCTTCCCCTCCCAGGGAAAAATGTCTCATATAAATCTCTTGCATAGAGAACTTGGCCTGCTATGATTCCCATAGTCACTAACCCTCTGGCTTGCCCCACCCCACCTCTGCCACATCATCACTCCTAGACAGGCCTCCCCTGACCTTGAGCATTCCTCACTCAAATCGCCTTCCTCCTTTTCTAATAGTGGGGGCAGTGAGTGGCATCTCTGCTGAGGGGCTCTCGTGAAGTCGGCTCGCTTCATGCTGTGGGCCTGGCCCCACGACTGCTCCCCACCATGCTGTTTCCAAACTGGGCTCGGGTACTAGGTTCAGGGAAAGTTGCCGAGCGTTGGGGGTTCGAGAATGCTAATTGCCACACTTGCTTAGCAGGGCCTGTTGTTTCCCAGCAACCCACCTGTTCCCTCATGAAGGTCACTCTAATTGGCTAAGCAACGTATTTGTTACCAAGGAGCTGTGTACAGGCATTTCACAAACACAGTGGCTGGGCCCAGTGGGCACCCCAGAGGGCTCTTCTCCCTGAGGCACAGTCTGTGTTGGCAGCGGGAGGCAGGTTTTCCCTTCTCCACAAACACATACACACACTAGCTCTTACTACATGCCAACATGTGGACGCCCCCAGAGCCAGATGCCACTCCCCCAGCTTCTGTCCCCATCCTTGCCACCTCCCCAACCATTGATGCAACCTTGGAACACACACTCTGATACCCTTCCATGTCCGTTATTGAAACAGAAGCCCACGGAAGACCTGTTTCTTCTGCTGATGTCACTCACATATTCTGCAGAAAGCACATGTCTGAATTCATCCTTGCATACAGACCCATATGGTCTAAGGCACTCACTGGCTCCCATACTCCCTGGTGCTTGGGGCAGTACTGTTTCCTTGTGGAAAGGTAGAAAGTCACAGATCATAGATGTATGGCTGGAAGGGACTTGGAGGCCATCTCCACCTCTCTCATTATATAGATCAGGAAAAAAGAAGTCCATAGGAGTAAATTGACTCACCCAAGGTCACACAGGTGGTAAGTGTCAGAGGTAGGCTTTGAACCCAGGTCTGTTCTCTATACTGAAACCTAGGCCCTAACCATTGGGATGAGGTGCCATGATTGGTAAAGAAGAGTGGAAAACCTTGTTTGGGGATGGGCTCATTTCACCCTTGAGTACAAAGTCACTAAGAATGGGGGCAGAAAAAAGGGCCATAGGGGACGGCTGGGGCAGCTGACTCAGATGGAGAGGGGAAAGAGCCATCTGCTCAGACAATATTTAGCCATTGAACTGAACCTGGGAACACTTCCTTCACATGGCCAGAAACCCTTAGGCCTTTTCTTTCCCTCAGTACAAGGGTCAGCCCCCTGATTATACTCCAGTCCCCAACCTCCCCTTCATTCTCTGACCAGGAGTGGGCCACCTGGGCCCTGAAGCAGAGCAGGAGTTGAGGAACAGTTTCCTGTGAGGACCTATCCCCCACTGCCAGGAGCTCTGGGATGATTCTCAATGGGGATAATTGTCAACCCTGGAACTCTAGGGCTAGATTCATTTTGGCCCTACCACTCTCAGTACATTGCAGACCACTATTTCTGGTCCCTGTTTCACAGAAAACATCACCAAGGCAAAGAAACAGCAAGTGATTCTCCTAGGGCAATATAGCAATTCATTCTGGTGCCAAGAAGGAATGTCTGATCTAGTTGCCAATTGGTACCCCTTTCTTGCATGGGGGCCAGGCTGTGACTCCAGCCTGACTAAGGAGGCATGTTGCCCAAGGGAGCTGAGTACAGGAATCAAGTAAGGCTAAAATAAATCCCCCCCTCCAGGGTCTGATTATTAATTCAGCCTTAGGATTTCCTTTCTAAGCAGGTCTAAGAGTTTCAAACTGCAGGAATATGCCACCCTGCCACTGTTAACTTGTTCCATGAAAAGATGACTTTGGGAAAAACAATATTACTGTGGGGCCATTAGCTTAATACTCATGAAACATTCTTATACATGGAAAGTAAATTCCTAGAAGGCTTGGTGAAAGGAGCTGGTAGGCAGCTGGGCAGAGTCAATGATATGCCCCTGGGGGAGGGGAAGGTGGGGACAGGCTAAGGGAAAGTACCAGGACTGAATGATGAAGAACCAGGGACTGGGTATTCTGGGGCTCTTGGCTGGAGAGGGAAGGACAGGGAAGGACTAAGTTGAGAAGAGAGGATCTGGGCAGTCCCGCTGACCAGGGATAAATGGTCAGGGCTGAGCTAGAAATAATAAAAATTAGGACAGGAGAGGTCAGAGGCATGGAGGATGTGGGGTACAGGGTGAAAGGAATAGCTAGATGGGCAAGGAGAAAGAGGAGAGGCCCAAGACAGGAAGCACTCCCTGCTGGGGAGATATATAAGAAATACTCCAGCTTAGAACATAGATCCTCCTCCAGGCAGACTCTCTGGTTAGGCTCAGGTGTATGGGATACAAGTGCATGGGTACAAGAGGAGTTGTTCCTAAGCCTGGGGTCAGAAACTGAACCCCATCTTCAGCATTAACAAAGGCATTGACAACATTCAAAGTGGAGATGCAGTCATGATATAGAAGCAATTGTATTGTCAGATGTCATTGACAGAAGCAGCCTTTCTATGCATTTTAACCATTCCTTAGATCCCCTAATTCGACTGTTTGAATTCCCAGAGGCCTGGAGCTAAGCACACTGTCCTAGGGTGACCTTGGAAATCCAGGGAGAGGATGATGGTGAAGAAGATATCTTAGCACCAAATCTAGCCCAAGGTCACAAGCGTCAGGAGTAGAATTTGAACCCATGTCCTCACCAGCATCAATGCTCTGTTCTGGCAGGCACTTGGGTATGGGCTAGCCTGGCCCATTCACTGGAGACACTGGCAGACTAAGGAAGGCCTCCTTAAAAGCTTCTTCCTCTCTGCTTGACTATTCAAACTATGGGGAATTTGACCTTCTGGGATAGCCTCTGTCCAAGGTCTGATCCTTGTCTAGAAGTGGGACATGAGTTCTAGAATCCAATTTTAGAGGGGTGGATTCTGGTTTTTTATTCTTTACTCATCCAGGGTTATCTAGCAGTCCTGCCTTTGGAACAGCTGTGGATTCTCCTTCTGGTGGGGGCTATCCAGGAGAAAATGACCTGGAAAATCTCAGCAGACTGGTAAGACATTTCAGGGCTCCAGAAGCATCTCATACCCAGACCAAACCTAACCCAGAGCACCAGAAATGGATTGGAACTTGACTGGGCCCCTAAGAAAGGAAAGGCCCAGAGCTGGTGGTGATGTCAGAGGTGGAAGCCAGTGGAAAGAGAGAGAGATGAATGAGGAATGCAGGGCTATGCTTATGGGGATGGGGGTGGACCAAATTGGACTTAAGCTGTGGGTACTGGGAAGGGTCAAACAGCCAGAGTCAATAGTATAGGAGGGCCAAGAAGTGAAAAATGGAGGAAGAAGGAAGGTAATTAAACTGGGATTTATAAAGAGGAGATATGTCCCTGGAAGAATAGGCTTAGTGTGGGGTACACACTGAAGCTGGTGGTCAGTATAAGGAGGTGGAGGAGAAGGGGCAGGAATAGTCACAAACAGAAGGGCTGGGGGCACATAAGCCTGAACCTAATTTAAAGTCTTGGAGATGGGGCTACCATATTGAGAAGACAGTGGAAAGGGTCCCACCCTGGGACCTCCTCACCCAGACTCTGGCTCACCTGTTCCTAGATGCCCTCTTTCCCACCTCACACTGGACAGCAGGGCCTTCCTTACCTTTTCGGACACTGCCATCAGCACAAGCGTAGTCTCCGGCACTGAGCAGAAAACAGGTGGCAGCTTTCTTGTTCTTGTCCCTGGTGCTGGAACGGCGCATGGCCCTTCGTTCCTCTGGGGCCGAGGCCAGGGGCTGGGTAAGGCAGGCCCCCTCCTCATCTGACAGCACCACATTTGCATCTCCATTTTGTTTAGAATCTGTTAAGGGCAGGGAGGAGAGGGGAAATACAGTACAGATTAAAAGGTCTGCACTCATGGGGGAGGAAAGGGTGATGTTTCTTTTGCTTGAGGCTGATCAGTCACTGCCTGGTGGACCCCTCCTCATGGGGACTTGTTCCCCTTTCTTGGCACCTCAGCTCCAGACCTGCAATTGGTGGGTCAGGGCCTTTTAGCTCTGGGCAAGGAGCTGTCCTTATGATACCACATCCCCTCCTGCCTACCCAAAGAATCCTCCCATTCTAGAAAGAAAGGTCATCTTAGAGATGGCATAGTAAAGCAGATAGACAAAGTCTTCAAGTCAGGGAGATCTGGGTTTGGATCCTGCCTCAGACACTTACTAGCTGTATGACTCTTGGTAACTCACTTAAAATCTCTAGATTTGGGTCTGCTTGTCTGTAAAATGAGAATTGGACTTGATGACAAGTTCCCCAATATCTCTAAGACTGTGTGCTGATGAGGATGAACCCATGACCACCATACACTCAGGGATAGAGGGCCTGACCCTCTTTCTAGGCCCCTAAATCCAATGTCAGTGCTAACTTTTTTGCTTGGCTGGTGCTTCTTCATCTTCTATCACCTTCCATGGATGAGAAATCATGACAAAGATAAACTAAAGAAAGGGATAAGCTCTTTGTGACTTGAGAATTTCTTGTACAATCTTCGGCAGCTTTCCAAGAACCATCTGCTTCCAGGTGGGCCCCTCTTTCCAATGATCTGCCCTTTTATTGAGACTTTCACTCCAGCTTCTCCCTCTTTGACCTGGTGAGGTCTAGCAGGGCTACCTACCTCCCAGACTGCTCAAGAGGCTCAAAGGAGATACTGGATGCAAAAGTGCTTTGGGAAGGTTAAGCCTCTTTATTGATGTAAGGGACTGTCATCATTATTATTCCTTTTTTTTTTTTTTTGGAGGGGAAGGGAAGGCAGCCAAATTAGGGCAAAAGTGACTTATCGAAGGTCACATGGCTACTGTTAAGTGTCTGAGGCCGGATTTGAACTCAGGTCCTCTTGACTCCAGGGCTGGTGCTTAATAAAGCACTGAACCACCTAGCTGGCCCCATCATTATTATTCTTAAGAACTTCTATTACCTCTCAGCCAAATTAACACCATATTCATCTTGTATATATTTGAATATAATTGGATAGAGAGATGGATGGATAGATAGATGGATAGACAGAGATGGGTGGATAGAGAAACAGGTGGACAGCTAGCTAGCTAGAGAGATGAATATATAAAGGGATAGATGGATAGACAGTTAAAGAGAAATGGATAGATAGGTAATGAATAGCTAGACAGATGGATAGAGAGATAGATGGATGGATAGATAGAGATAAATGGATATATAGAGAGATGGATAGTTAGGCTAAAGAAAGAAAAAAGGATGGAAGCAAGAAAGAAGGGGAGAGAGAGAAAGGAAGAAAGAAAGAAAGAAGGAAGAAAAAAAGAAAGGAAGAAAGAAAGAAGGAAGGAAAGAAAGGAAGGAAGAAAGGAAGAAAGGAAGGAAGGAAGGAAAGAAGGAGGGAAGGGAGGAGGGAAGGAAAGAAAGAAAGAGAAAGGAAGGAGGAAAGAAAGAGAGAGAAAGGAAGAAGAAATAAAGAATATAAGGTCCTTAAAAGCAGGGGTTATTTCCTTTGTATCTTTAAAACCCTGCACAAAACACAATATAATACCTTCAATCAAACCAACCCATGAATCAAATAAGAATTTGATAAAATTAGCTAATGTTAGCTATAATTTATATAGCACTTTAAGGTTTGTAAAGTACTTTATGTATCTTATCTCATTTATCTTCAAAACTACCTTGTGATGTGGTTGTTATTACCTTCCCTCCTGTGCATTTATAAGGTGTCAATTGTGTGTCAGGTTCTGTATGTATAAGCCCTTAATAGATGCTTGTTAAATAGTTAGCTGATTGAAAAGAGAGATCAGGGAAGCTTTTATTTTACAGTACTATAAAAAGGAAATATTTCTTTCCAATTGTTATATAGTGTGGAGTTTCTTTTTTAGCTTTTTATAAATTTAGTTTTCTTATTTTTTTTCAATTAACAGGCACTTATTTTCTCTACCTCCCACTTCTGCCATACCTTAATTGAACACACACAAAAAAGAAAAAGAAAACCCTTGTAATACATATCCACCATTAAGCAAAGCAAGTTCCCTCAAGGGAGGGGCTTCTTAAGACCTGATTAATAAAGTAGCCCATAGGTAAATTGGGGTAGTTTCCATCATGCTTGGCCTGGATCAAGCCTCCACAGGAGTCTTAAAGTGAGTTTATTTCCCTGAGCAAACACCTCTGATAGGTGGTAGAAGACTGTGGTTAGGGGCGCTACAAGCATGGAGAACCAGCCTAGTGTTAAACATTCAGGTCCCTTCTATGTCTCAAATTCTCTGATTAAATAATGGAGGGCTAACTCTTTTCTACATAAGAATCCCAACTGGATACCAGGGCCTTCCAAGACAAATGGCTCTTCACTATGGAGCTCCCTGGGTCCATTAGAGAAACCACCTGGAGACTCAAATTTCAGCCTTCCTGTGCCATGACTAACTCTGGGTTTCCTGGCTCCTTGCCAGCCACAGGCTCTGGACCAGTCCTCCATGCAGTGGCCTTACTAGCTTTTCTGGGAGTATGGAAGCCAAAATCCAGTCAGACCTGGGACTGCTGCAGCTCCTTCAGGATATTGCCAATAAGGACTTTCAGCTAGGTGGCCCAGTGGATAGAAGAGTCATGAAGAACTGAGTTCAAATCCTGCCCCAGACATTAGCTGTGTGACCCTGGGCAAGTCAGTCAATCTCTGCCTCAGTTTCCTCAACTGAAAAATGAGAATGAAATATTTCTCAGGGTTGTTGAAATAATATTTGTGAAGCTTAAATGAGATAATAGATATAAAGGTACTTTAAAAAGGTTAAACTTCTTTACTAATGTAAGGGATTGTCATTATTATTCTTAAGAATTGCTATTACCTTCCTCCTAAATTTATATTGTATTTCTCTTGTATATGCTTTAAATATAATTAGACAGATACACAGAATATAATCTCCTTGAGGACAGGGGTGGTTTTATTTTTGTCTGTACCTTGAGCACTCAGCACAATGTTTTGGACCGTACCTAGTATAGCCTGATGGCTAAGCAATCATTGTTTCCTTCTTTCTAGTCCTTTGGACTCTGGAACTATGATTCTCATCCTTTCTTACCTGTTCGAAAGTTCCAGATGGTATTATGAGATGGCAAGCAGCATAACTAAGTTTTAAGCCAGGTAGCACTTTGTACAGCACCTGTGGCCTCTCTCCTCATTCTATAGACAAAGAAACAACTCTAGAAATGTTGTATGATTTGCCCCAGGTCATAAGTCAGAATTGGAACCTAGGGTAACTTTCCACCAAACTATACTCCACCTAGATTGAATGTGACCAAAATGATGGTGATAAAATACCAGAGCTGATCCACATCAGAGAAAGAACTCCATAGAGTCTGTATGCAGATAGAAGCATACTATTGTCTTTTCTTTTTTTCTTTCTCCTGGTTTTTCCCTTGCTCTCATTCTTCTTTCACAATATGACTAAGGTGAAAATATGTTTCATATGATTGTACATGTCTAGCCCATATCAGATTGCATGCCATCTTGGAGGAGGGGAGAGCATGGAGGGGGAAAAGTTTGAAACTCAAAATCTTATAAAAGTGAATATTGAAAACTAAAAATGAATTTTAAAAGATAAAATATCAGAGTTGGAAAATACCCCAGAGATCAGGGCTCTTCAGGGTGGGTAAGGGGACCTGATAGTAGCAAGGAAACCTCATTCTAATACCAGCTGTCATTTTATCACCTATGTGACCTTGGACAAGTTACTCTACCTCTATCTCCTTATCTTTAAATCCTAAGGGATAAGATTGGTGACTGTCACCCAAAGGTACAATGACATGAATACCCTCTGAAGCTGCCGAACAACTGAGATCATGCCAAGGGTATGGCATCAATGCCACACACAACAATGAAGGACTAGCCTGAGGGACTATAAGTTTTCTCTGAGCTCCTGACACCCCTGAAGACAGTTTAAAGTGCTCTGATATCTTGGGGTGTGGGGCAAAGAACCAGGGATTGAAAAATGAGGAAGTGGGATGGGTGAAGGACAGGGGAGGGAAGCCTTGAGAATATTGTCCTACTTTCTGAGGGAAGACAGAGCCAGCAGGATCCACTTAAACTCAAAAGTTCTTATAGTGGGGATTATATCATTCATTGTGTTTGTCCCCCCAGTGCCTGATATAGCTCCTGGAACATAGTAGGTACTTAATAAATGCTTGCTGATTAAATTACCTTAGGCAGCTCAACTTTTAGCATGTACCACAGGCAAAGGCCCTCAGACCACTATCTCGGTTCCCTATCTTGGAGGACTCTCTCTGCTAGTCCAGAACCAAACCACTCATTTACCCCAAAGACCAAAGTCATGGCCAACCCACCAGCCAATCCTCCTGCCCTCAGCAAATCAGAGGCACGGGTTTCATAACCTCCTCTAGAAATCCACTCTAATATTTAACGGTCAAGAATAGTTTCTTGCAGCCAAACTTGAATCCATCATGTGCTGAGTTTTCTCTTTCAATCCTAAACACATACAAAAACCAACTATTAAAATAGCCTTTCCTATCTTTGAAGAACATGAAGGCTACCCTCAGCCTTATCCTCCCAGGCCACATGATGCCAGTTCCTCTAACTTTCTTTCCCCTTTTTCAGTATTCTCATCGGTTGATTATCTCCTTTAACTCTCAGCTTATCATTACATGAACCTGACCTCTCTTCCATTTTTCTCCATCCATTTCAAACTCACAAGACCAAATCTGGACTCAGGACCCCATGAAGGCTTGGTCCAGGTTAAGCATAATGGAAGGCAGCCTTGAGTTACCCTTACTGACCTTATTGATTAGGTTTTGAGATGCCCCAGGAAATATTTGGAAGCAAGTATTTCTTTTGCTGATATACCTTGTAAGGTCAGTGATCTCCCCTGAAGGAGTAGATAAAAGCTGCTGTTTATATAACATTGTCAGGTTTACAAAGTATTTTATACACATCATCTCATTTGAACCTCACAACAATCCTGTTTCATCATTTTAGAGATGAGAAAATGAAGTCTCACAAAGGTGAATTCATCTGTCTATAGCTAGGGAGTGTCTGAGAGGAGATTCAAACCCAGATCACACTGACAACAAATATGGCTGTCTATTCACTACATCATGCTACCTTTTTAATCCCTTACTTTGGTGAAGTGGTTTTAACTTTTCAAATCACCTTCATTTCTATTATCTCATTAAATCCTCTCTACTGTCTGGGATGAAAAAGACATAGATATTTTGCATATGAGGAGAGTGAAACCCAGAAACAATCAGTGACTCAGGAAAGATGTAAGTCCTGCCAGAGTTTAAGCTAGACTAGAATGATACAGGGATGAAAGCACTAATTTAGAGGAGCTGGGCTCAGTTTCCTTAGCTATAAAAATGAGGGGATGGGGGGGGAATAAAATAAAAAATGCACAGCAGAGAACAAAAGGAAACTTAGAAGGAAGCACAGAAAATCTGGGTAGCTTTGAAAACAATGTGGAGTATTTGTTACATAGGATTTTTTTTAAAAAAGGTAAACAGTTTGAAATGAAAATGTACTGCTTTATATTTAATCCTCTATGATCTGCTGTGTACATGGAAATGTCCTTTTATTCTTTTCTCATTTTGTATTTAAGTTTAAAATGAATATTTTTTTAAATGAAGGGGTTGGTCTAGATGGCTTCTGAGCTCCCTTCTAAATCTAAGCTCTTGTGTCTCAGGTCACCAGGCAGGTTGTCTTTCTGCTCTTTCTACTATACATCATTGCTTCTCCTTATCTACATACCTATTGTCTTCCTCATTAGAATGTAAGCTCCTTACAGGCAGGCACTGTTTTTAATTTTTGTCTTTACATCTTCAGTGTTTTGAATTATGTATTCTTTTAGATAACTTTCATCTACTCTGCTTATGTCTTCTAGTTATTTATACATTTTCTCCCTGATTGGAATGTGAGCCTCTTAAAGGAGGGACCTTCCCCCTCCTATCTCTGTATCTCTAACACTCAGCACAATGCCTGGCATATACATTCTTGTTGACTGGCTGATGGTGGTGGGCACTAAATAAAATGCTCCTGGAATTGAATTGCCTAGTGGAGGAGTACCTGCAGCAAACCCTAGGGAACTCACTCCAAGTCCCCCAGAGTGGCAGGCAGCCATATGACATGGGGCAATCTGATGCCAATGTTTTCCATTCCAGAAAAGTGCATCTCATAGTCTGGTAAATAAAGTATCAAGAATCAACAACTCTAGAAGGACCTCAGCCAGAGCCATTTTCTCAGTCCCCTTAAAACCTGTGCCCCAGGTCCCAAAGCAGGAGATTGATCTGAAGGCCTTAACTTCACCCCACCAGCATCCCCCATATAAACCTCACCTGCCCGTTTCCTCTCCATCACACCTTCTTCCCCCACTGGGGGGCTAGAGTCACTGAAGATGCTATCTCGAGGTGATGTCTCCTCTGACTTGCAATAGGCTGGTGACTCGAGCTGGGGGGGTCGGGGCACATGTTTCTTCCTCTTCTTGGGTAGCTTCTGCTTAGCCATGGCGAGGGAGTAGTACATGCCAAAGTTGTTGACAATGACAGGGACGGGCATGGCGATGGTGAGTACCCCAGCCAAAGCACACAGCGCCCCCACCAACATCCCTGACCACGTCTTGGGATACATGTCTCCATAGCCCAGTGTTGTCATGGTGACCACAGCCCACCAGAAGCCAATGGGGATATTCTTGAAGTCAGTGTGGTCATTGCCTCTTGGGTCAGATGGCTTGGCCCCAATCCGCTCAGCATAGTAGATCATGGTGGCAAAAATGAGGACACCCAGGGCCAGGAAGATGATTAGCAACAGGAACTCATTGGTGCTGGCTCGGAGGGTGTGGCCTAGGACTCGAAGGCCCACAAAGTGTCGGGTGAGCTTGAAGATACGGAGAATTCGGACGAAGCGGACCACACGCAAGAAGCCCAGCACATCCCGGGCTGCCTTGGAGGAGAGTCCACTCAGCCCCACCTCCAGATAGAAGGGGAGGATGGCCACAAAGTCTATAATGTTCAGCAGATTCTTGACAAAGTCCAGCGTGTCTGGGCAGCAGATTATTCTCACCAGGAACTCCAGTGTGAACCAAAGGACGCAGACACCCTCAATGTAGGTCAGGATGGGCTCGGTCTCTACCTCCCTCCGGAAGCGCACACTGGTGATGTTCCCTACTCGGTGAATCTCTGTCACATTGCGGTCAATGTTGAAGGCCTCATGCGTCTCCAGGCAGAAAGTGGTGATGGAGACAAGGATAAAAAATAGAGAAGCAAAGGCCACAACCTGCAGGGCAGGGAAGGAAACAAAGGAAAGGGGGAGGGAGGCACCAGGTTATATCACTTTGGCTAGTTCTGGCGGGGTTAGGGCAAATGAGAGGGAGTTGTACTTCCCTGGACTGGACAGGCATGGTGTAGGGGGCAATATACATAGCCTGACAACGAGAAATAAGAGGAGGATCCCAGGATAGGTGATGGAGTGGGAGTGCAAAATGCTCATCTCAGGAGATCTCTCTGAACATTAAAATCCTATCTGCACGGGGCACTGAAGATACAAAGACAAAACATAAAAAGACCCTGTCCTCGGGGAGTTTACATTCTATTTCAACCAACCTTCCCATTGTTAATTTCACGTAACCCTCTTCATGCACATGACGCTCAAGTCCAACTGGATTCTACTGGCTGTTCCATGATTTGGATATGCCACCAGTAGATCAATAGTCAACAAGCATTTATTACATAGTAATGGTACTTGGTACCAGGCACTGTACTAAGGGCTGTGGATACATAGAAAAAGTGAAGATGGTCCCTGCCCTCAAAGAGCTTACCTTCTTATGGGTAATAATTAATAATATAAGAAAAATGCCTTCAAAAAGGGAAGGCATTTTCCTGTTTCTCTGCCTTTATACAAACTATATGCCATGCTTGAAATATGCGCCTTCGTCATCTCTACCTTTCAGAAGCCTTATCATTCTTAGAGATTCAGGTACCAGCATCTCTGGGAAATCTTCCCTGATTCTCCCACTATACATTCTTAGTAGTGTTTCCTTTCTCCTCAAATATTTCCAGGACACTTTGTCCAATGTGTCTCTTGCCTCCCTCCACATCTTCACTAGTATTATATCTATCTCTGTGTGCATATTGCATTTCCATTAGGAAGTAAGCTCTTTGAAGGCAAGCAAGTCTTGATTTTTGTTTTTGTACTCTTCATTGTCTAGCACGGTGCCTTGTAGATGTGCTTAATAAATGCTTATAGAACCAAACAGAAACTACAACAAACATTAAAAGCTTGCTGGGAGGGGCGGCTAGGTAGCACAGCGAGTAAGAGCACCGGCTCCAGTGTCGGGATGACCTTCGGATCGAATCCGGGCTCAGACACTTAGCACCACACCTAGAAATAACTGGCAGTATAACCTTGAGCAAGTTACTTAACCCCGATTGCTTAAAAAAAAAAAAAAAGCTTGCCGGGTACAGTTCCACTGTCCTAGGTGCTGGAGGAAAGACAAAATTTAATTAAGACAGGGTCCTTATTCTCAAGCAACTTGCAATAATGTAAGGGGATAAGGTACCTAGAATGCTTAAAGGTTCTGCTCAAAAGTGGGTAGATGGAGCAAATGATCCTTCTGTTTTTTCCTGTATGGAGAATCTGTTTCCTACATAAGATCTATGTATGATCCCACTGTCCCTCAGTCTCTCTCACCATGTCCTCTTTTTCCAGATGTTGACCTGAACTCACACTGAAGGTTGATCTGAACCCACAATGAAGAATAAAGAGGTAGCCTCTGAAGAAAGGGATGTGAGGAAGGAAGGGTATATATGAGAGTAGACAATGGCATCACTTCTCTGGGAAGTTCAGTTCATGAGGCAGGGCTGAGGGAGAGAGGGGAACCAAAGGCTCTGTTCAGTGACAATGACTGATCCACGAAGCTGCCGGAATGATGAGAGCAGGGTTCTGCTGAGTGACTACTGGATTTAAGTGTCCAATCATTATGAATGGAGATGAAATGCATGTGTAATAGCACCAATTATGGAACCTTTCTTTGTTATTCATGTGGCTGCCATCCACCATCCATCAGGATCCCAGCTGCTCAAGGATTGCCAGCTTCTTCACTCTCACGTCCCTACTCCCCTTCCCCCCAAAACCTTCCATTTCCACCTGCTTATGCCTACACTTCCACCCACTTCCCTATTTCAGCCCCTTCCAGTCCTGGATGAGGAAAAGACTTTCATTCAGAGACTCCTCAATAATAGTAACAGCTGATTTTTATAAGTCATTCTAGAGTTTGCAAAGTGCTTTACATAAGTTACTTCATTTGATCCTAACCACAAATCCTGTGCTGTAGGCAGGGCAGGTATTTTTTAAGAAGAAATAAAAATTTAATTGCTCCTATTTTTCCTAATTGTTTTGCTATTGATACTGATGTTTTCATCACATATAAAGGGGTAATAGCTTTCCATAGGGGTAAACTCAGGATTAACCTTAGTATTATTCCAAGTCTTTGCTATACCTTTTAGTTTTAGCACCCATTTCAGTTTTTTATAGATTAATTTATTTATTTTTCGTTTTCAACATTGACTTCCATAAGTTTTAAATTTTCTCCATCTTCCTCCCTTTCCTCTTCTCCAAGACAGCATACAATCTGATAGAGGCTCTACATATACATTCCCATTAAACATATTTTTACATTAGTCATGTTGTATAGAAGAATTAGAATGAATGGGAGGAACCATGAGAAAGAAAAAACAAAACAAAACAAAAAAAGAGAGCAAATAGTCTGCTTTAATCTGCATTCAGACTCCATATTTCTTTCTCTGAATGTGGATGACATTTTCCATCATGAGTCTTTTGGAGTTGTTTTACATGCAGGTATTATTATTGCCAATTTGGAGGGGAAAGGGTCTAAATCTGTGATTTCACTAATGCAGAGAATTCTTAGTGAGGAAATTTTCCCCATCAATGGAGATAAAAAATTGCTCAAAAACTTAGGATTTAGAGAGTTCTTAAGGTGGGGGCGGGAAGGGGGGATGGGACTGAGAGCTTAAGTGATTTGCCCAGAATCACTCATGCAGTCAGCAGGTTAGGACTCGTCACATCTTCCTGACTCCAAGGTTGGCTCTCTATCCATTATATGTATCCTATGTTTTTATCCCTATTTTACAGATAAGGAAATAGAAGTTCAACTCAATTCAATTCAATAAATGTTTAAGTGCCTTCTATACGCCAAGCCCTGTGCTAAGTTAAATGACTTGCCATCCCCTCCCCCCACTATTACACAGGTGATTTTAAGTAGAAGAACAAGGATGTGAATCTAGATCATGCAGCATTTTGAATTGAGGGATCTTAAAGCTCATAAGATTTAGAGCTGAAAGGGTCTTCGAGCTTATCCAGTCTACAGATGAGGGTAGTGAGGCACAGAAAGGGGATTTGACTGGCCCAGGGTCACACATACAGAATAATTTCGATTCAGGTCTTTTGAGTTCAAATCGGACATTCTTTCTTTTGCCTCCCAGTCTGGCTACTGAAGAGTTTGGGGTTGGGGGCACCTTTTCAGATGGGGGAAAAGGGAGGGTCTATGTTAGAGGTGAGAAGAATCACAGACTGTTGAGCCTGTGAGACATAAGATGCCTCAGACCACAAGGACATTTGCTACAGCCTCCTGCCCCTGGACTAGGTCCCTGGGGAATCTTAACTTTCCCTTGAGCCAGAGTGAGAGGCAAGTGAGAAGCGTCAGGGACTCCAGTATCACAACCTACCCCTCTGGCATAAGTTCTCATACTGGGCAATGACTTCTCCTTCTGTCCTGCAGAGAAGCCAGCCTGGCGCCTGTGGGACAAATATTTTTCTAAAACAGGACTGATTATCTTTATCCCCAAACCATCCCCTCTTTTGAACTTTTCTATTACTGTCAGGGGCACTACCATCCTTCCAGTCACTCAGGCTCAAAGCCTTGGTGTCACCTTCCACATCTCGGAATCAGCTCACAGATCCAATTGGTTGTAAATCTTATAATTTCTTTCTCTACATCTTGTACACTCGCCCTCTTCCCTTTCCTCATAAAGCCACCCCCTAGCTCATTATCTCTCCTAAACTATTGCACTAGCCTTCTCCTTGGTCTCCCTTTCTCAAGTCTCTCCCCACTCTAATACATCATCTGCTCAGTGGGCAATGATTTTCCTGAAGCATGGGGCTGACCATGTTACTCTCCTGCTCAATAAACTCTGTGGCCCTGGGATCAAATATAAAGTCTTCTGTATGCCATTTAAAACTCATTACAACCTGACCCCTTCTCATCCTTCCAATCTTCTTACATTCTTCCCTCTCCGTGCATGCTGTGATCAATCATCTTGACTTCACTGCTGTTCCTCACACAGGATGCCCCACCTCCTGTTTCTCTGCTTTGGTGCTGGCCCTTCTCTATTCCCCTGTTAGAACTCTTAGCATCCTTCCATTGTCAGCTTAAAGGCCACTTCTCTCTGGGTGGCTATCCTTGGTCCCATCCCTGCCTCATCCCCTAGTGTCATCCCTTCCAAGGTTTTTTCCATCTACTCTGTAGATGATTCATTTGTGTTGTCTCTCGTCCGTTAGAATATAAACTCTCTGAAGGCAGGGGCTGCTTTTATTTCTTTTCTCTGTATCTCCTGTGCTTAGCACTGTGGCCTGGCACAATCAATATTTATTGACTGGTTCTATACAAGCTGGGGTGCAGGGAAGCAGTTTGACAGGCAGGGAATGTACAGTACATTGATTGGGCTGTATTTTCTGGGACCCCAAGGACTCCTTGATTTCATCACATGGTGATGCTATCAAAAGGAAAGTGGAGATCCAGGCACATTAGTGCAAGGGACTCACCACCTGGGTATGAGGCATTCACTCACCCCCAGATGACAGGAGTTAAGGGTCAGTCAAGATAAGGAAAGGTGTTGTCTCCAAGGCCTTAGAAGTGAGCAGAATAGGCAGTTGCCAAGTGGTACAGTTCCAGGGGTGTGAGGGATTCCTGCTCCCAGAATACCTTTGCATAATATTAACTGATAACTTAAATTTCGGAGTCACTCTTTTGTCTTAAAACCTATTCTCTTGCTAAAATGCCAGTGTTGGTAGATTGTAAGCTCCTTGAGTGCAGGGACTGTCTTTTGCCCCTTTTTGTATCCCCAGCACTTAGCACGGGGCTTGGCATATAGTAGACACTTAATAAGAGTTCACTGATAGATTAGGGACCATATGTTTAGAGGTCAGCTAGTCTAACCCCCTTGTTTGACAAATAAGGACACTGACGCCCAGAGAGGTTCTGATTTGCCCCTCAGGTAGTAAGTAGCAGCGCTGGCATTTGGGTCCGATTCCTCTGGACTTTAAGACAAGTTCCTTTCACTACCTCACCTTGTTCCTGGGCAGGATAATTGTATGACTTTTCATTTATTTATAATGATCTATGGTCCTTTCTTGAGAGCAGGGTTTGCTCCTGGGAAGAGAGAGAAAGAACACAAGAGTCCCTACCAGATTAAGTTCTGTGCTTGTGTGTGGGCAAAGGGAGAAGGGATTGCTACCAAGGAGAGAGAAAGGGTCACAAGAACCTGCTTCTGTTTTATCTAAAGTTGACATTTATCTTCCAGGCTCTGTTCCACATGAGGCTTAAGTTTCTTTCCTGGGCCTCACTTTTCTCACCAGAAAAATGGTCAGAAAACCCAAAAACTGGACTCTTGGAGATGGCTGAGTAGAGGCTGAGCCTCTCTCTGTGGACAGGCACTGCATGGCTACAGAGACAAATGGGTGATGAGGTTGCTGCTGCTTCCTGAGTGGGGAAGTTGGCCCATCTGGGAGCCAAAGCTTTAAGTTAATTACTAATTTGGAAAAAACAAGTTCAGACAGAGGAGCCAAGAGGCTGAGTTCAGCATAAAAGCAAGGGGGAAGGAAGGGAAAGAAAAGGAAAGAGCTGTCTTGTGCTTTCTCAGGCCTCAGTTTCCTTATATGGCCAAAGACAAACCCTCTCTGTTTCTAATCAGAGCTGGGTCATTATCAAAAGGAACTTGCAAAGCCCAAGCCACCAAGCTTACAGGAATGGCTTTTTTCTAGTCTAATGAAATCTTGTTGTTTAGTTGTTTTCAATCATATCTGACTTTTTGTGACCTCATTAAGGGTTTTCTTGTCAGAGATACTGGGACAGTTTGCCATTTCCTTCTCCAGCTCATTTTACAGATGAGGAAACTGAGGCAAGCAGGGTTAAGTGACTTGCCCAGGGTCACACAGCTAACAAGTATCTGAGGCTAGATTTGAACTCAGGTTCTCCTGACACCAGGTCTGGTACTCTACCCCTGTGACACCTAGCTGCCTGTTTGTATTAGCACTTGTATACAACCTTTTCCTTTTTGGGTTTTTTCC
This sequence comes from Petaurus breviceps papuanus, assembly GCF_028583685.1. Lineage (NCBI taxonomy): Eukaryota > Metazoa > Chordata > Mammalia > Diprotodontia > Petauridae > Petaurus > Petaurus breviceps. The sequence goes on from NW_027185798.1 coordinate 46,690,693, forward strand.
AAAGCACTTTCTCATTTAATCATTTCTTCTAAGTCTCACAATAACTCCTATGAAAGAAAGTAAGCTAGACATCTTGCTATATCCATTTTACAGCTAAAGTAACTGAGGGACCCAGAGGTTAGGTGACCTGCTTAGGGTCATGCAGATGGTTAAGGTATGGAATTCAAGTTTCTCATCCTGACTCATAGGTTTTTTTTTTCTTTCTACTAAACCACTCTTCTTTCTTAGGGACCTCAATGGTTCAACCAAGGGATATCTCTCCAGCTTCTCTAATGCCAAGGCAAAAGAATATACTCCATTCCCCATGAGAGCTGGGATGGGAGCTTTTCTTTCATCTGCCACTTCCTCTCCTCTTAGGAATGTAATCTACTGTTCTCCTCAGCCTAAGCGCTTTTAGCCATTTCTAAGCAATGATCATCTTCTGGCCTGCGGCCTGAGGGACCTGAAGTCTGGGCTGGAGACTCCAGCTTTGCCGTGGGTTAGGGCTGCAACCCTGGCATGGGCAGAGATCTTTTCAGAGCCAGTTTTCTCCGCTTTCACATGAGGGTTGCAGTTCCTGCCCTACCTTACAGGGTTCCTGGGAGGAAAAGCACCAGGGAAATACAACTTCTTATTATATATCATTCACTTCACAGCAAAGCATCATAGACTGGATAAAGTGCATTCACATGTTTTATCTTGTCTGATCCTCACCAAAAAGCCATGAGAAGGGCAGCTGTCATACCTCCACCGCCCTTTCACAGGACAATAAAGCTCTCTCTATGAATGTAAATTTCTTGAGGACAAACATGGTTTCATTATTATCTTTGTGCCCCTAATCATAATACCTTTGCAGATGGGTTGCAGTCTGAACCTGGGATTTCATCATAGTAAGGAAACCTCTAACCCTCCATCTCAGGCATCCCACTCTGCAATTAGACTCTAGAAGACTGAATACTACCTCAGACCCTTCCTTACTAGCTGTGTGACTCTGGGCAAATTACTGAACTCCTCTGAGCCTCAGTTTCCTCATATGTAAAATGAGGATAATAATAGTACCTAGGTTTGTTGTAAAGATCAAATGAGATAATATATGTAAAGTGTGTTTTATACCTTAAAGCACTATATAAATGTTAGTCATTAGTAGTAGTAATAATAATAGAATTGTTTTCACTATAACCTGTATTCTTAGAACACTGAACTGAATGCACTGAAGCTTTGTGATTTGTCCCCAGACCCCCAGCTGATGTATGCAAGGGGCTGGACTTGAACCCAGGGCTGGGTGCTTCCAAGGCTAGCTGGTCTTCCCATTGTAGGTATTTAATATATGTTTGTTGAATTAAATCACAGAGAAGGAAATGGAAATTTAAAGTGACTTGGCCAAGCAAACAAAAAGTAGATGGTGAAAGCAGAACTCCAATTCAGGTCTTCTGCCTCCAAGGCTGGCATCTTCCCATCACTGCCTCTACAGGAAGCTCTTCGGGAAAACAACTCACTGGGGCTGAGCAGCCTATGAATCCCAGGGGCTGGGGCTTCTAAAAGCTCTCACATCATACCCACAGTGGAATCTCCAGCATGCCCCGATGTGCCTTCATGCAAGGCTGACCTGGTACTTTTGTGCTTTAAAACAACTGAGTGATCTGGTACTTTGATTCATGTGCAGTGGTGAGGATTCCACTTATTTCACAGCCTAAGGGGTGTTTTTAGCTGTACCTTCACCCTCCCCCAGAAGCAGTCTGTACATCCTGGCAAGGAGGGGTTTCTGAGGCTGCTGGGAAGCAGGGCTGGTTTAAAGAGCAAAACCCTTTATCTCCATCTGGCTTTCAGTTAGGAACAGCCCCGTGCTGCCCATCAACACTGAATGATGCAGGCACTCCTCCTCCCCACTTTTCTCTTGGTTTTCTGGCTCATCAGACAAGGTGCTGGACTGATGCTTCCAGGCACAAATAACTAGGCCTCTTTCAGCTCCCCTCCCTTACCCTTAAAGGCAATGATGGGAACTAGAAAACACAGCCTGGAGGGGTGATGGGAAAACTGACCTGACCGTTTCTGATCTTGAAGAATTGTCTTAGGGTGAGGTAAGATGAAGACCCTTCTCCCATTCTCTGAAAGGCTTTAAAAAGTGAGTTGGGTGGTGTGTGTGTGTGTGTGTGTGTATGTGTGTAAGTTTCCACCAGAGTACTCTGTCCAAATCTTTCTTAGGAAGTCATTAGGCTCTTAATCTGTACTATGGTTATTGTGCCCCTGTCTTATCTCCCACGTGGTGCTATTGGAAGCTCCCTGAGGGCAGGGACTGATTCTCATTTATCTTTACAATCAGGTTCATGCCTTGCAATAGGAGATGTTTTTAATAGATACTTATCAGGCTAAACTAAAGACCAAAGAATCCCAGAGTGAGAGTAGTGATTATTTCTAAGGTTCCCTGCCAGGTCCCAAGCCTGGTTGGTTCAACTCTCTTACTTTATATTTTACACACATACATACATACATACATACATACACACATACATAATCTATAAATACATACTCATACAAATATATGTATATGTGTATGTGCATATATGTGTGTGTACATACAGATAAATACATATTTTATATAAGTATTTGTTTATTTATTTATTTGAGACTATTTTGCCTATACTAGAAATGCAGAGGTTACTCATGGCCCAGCCCCACTTCAGACCAGCTTTGATCTCCATTTCTGTCCTGGGCTGGTTTGTCTCTCCTTAGGAAGCCCAGTGATCTCCCACTCCTCGATAGAAGGAGGTGGGGTACAGACAGCATTTGCCATATTGGTGCAAGATAGTATGCACACTCAATCAGCTTTAGTTCTCTACAGAAGCTCAGAATTCCCGATCTTAATCTATCTACCAGCCTTAGCCTCCCTTCGGTAGCAGGAATGACAGGCGTGGGCCACCACACCTGGGCCAATCTCCTCATTTTACAGACAAGGGAAGCAATGAACTGATTTGCCCTAAGCTCACATAAAGAATTAGTGCTGCCCCTCCCCCCCCCCAAAAAAAAAAGTTAGTGGCAAACACACTGATGTCTGGCTGAGTGTGCTTTTTATTATACCAGACCACAGGTTGCTGTAAACTGAAACCAAGTCTCATAGACCTACTGTTGCTCCCCCGTCAGGCAGGGAAGAAGCGAAATAGAACGTCATTTCCCAGGACCCCAGGGTATGGGAAGTGGAGGATGGGGGATGAGGGTAGAGCTGTTCAGCTCTAGAACGAAACCAGTGTCTGCGCACTGAGTTTCTTTTCTGTCTACAGATTCCACAGAAGCAGTAATTAGAAACATTTAGATAGGTGCTGATGGACTTGAGATAGGTCACCCTAAATTTCTGCCAGAAACACCTAAAGGCAGACATTTCAGCAGGTAAATAGGCATACCTTTCCATTTACCAGGTCTGAATTCCTCAGTTTCCCTTCCTGGTTTAAAGCAGCTGACAGAACCCTTTCACCCTAACCTATTTCCACCAACCTTGTGTGCCCCAGGGCTTCCCAAACGTGTCCAGGTACCCAGTGTGGGAACAGAGCTAGGCAGGGAGGAAAGAGGAAGAAAGAGAATCATTGGATTATAACATTTTGGAGTTGAAAGTGGCCTTAAAAATCAATAGTCCAATCAAATTATTTTGCAGATGAGGAAACTGAGGCCCAAGAGATTGGCCTAAGTCTCCTTTGAATTTAGGAGCCTTGATCTTTAGACTAACCCTGATATACTTGTTCCTAGTGAAGCTCATTTGCCCATGCCATGGAAAAGAAAAATGAATATTGCATGTCAAAAATATCCCTTTGGTCCAAGGAGAGAGTCAGTCAGTCAAGGCCTTTCTATCTGAGATTCTAGTAGACTGATCTCCCCTCCAGTGACTAAAGGCGACATCCACTGGAACCTCTTAGCAGAAAATGGTCCCTGGGAAAAACTGGACCTGAGACTCAGGAGAGAGATTGCTCTCAGATACCAGGCTTCCATTAGCAGCTGTGCTCCAAGATGATCTTTGGTGTGAAATTCCAGCCCTCTGTCATCATTCCTGGCCAGCCCAGAGAAGGGGGCTACATCTGTCCATGCTTAGCTTGGCATCTTGTCCAAGGCTGGCATTAGGAATAGGACAGTCCATGCTGAGCTGGACCTGAGAAGATTCAATGAAAATCCTCAACACTCCAAAGGACCCAAGTCAGATCAGGTCATGGTCTCCACCACTTACCCATGAAAAATCCCAGAGGCTGTCTGTCTCCTTGGGGTCAGCCAATGCTTTGGTCATACTAAGCATGACCACCTGTGCAGGGTTGGCAGTAGTTGGACAAGACTACCAAGAGGCTGGATGCCAACTAGTTTGTTTTGTATTTTGAAGCCAAAAAGTGGTGCACCAGGACTTAGGACCTGGTTACTCTCCTCTTCCCACAACTAGGGAAGGTAAGGGGCGGGGGGAGTAGAAGGCACAAGGACCCACATTTCTAGCTCCACATCCTCTGTACCTCTCTCCACTTTCCAAAAATAGTCCAAATTTATTTTCTCTACCGTACTCCCACCCCCCAAACCTTCAAAAAAAACCAAAACAACACAAACACCTCATCATCCCAGAAACAAGATGTTCAAAAACAAATGTTTGTCTGCTTAGAGGGAGGAGACAAAAAAAAAAGACTTAACTAGAGAATTGCTTTAGGGCAAGGAGTCTGGAACTTAGAACCCAGGCTTAAGGGACCCAGGAGTAGGGCCCAGGAGATCTGGCTACTATCTGCCTCCCCTCATGGAGGTGACTGGCTCAAAGCAGAAGGCACAGTCTTTTAGGGGTTTGTTTTTTCTAGCAAAGATTGGGCAGTCACCAAAAGCCCAGCAGGGCTAAGGACCAGGCTCAAATCTGCTATATCTGTTTCTTGTAGCTAATCTCTGCATCCTTTGAAGTCCCAGGCAACCCTCTAAGAAGGGTAAGTCTTCTTGGGGCAAGACTGAGGGTCTTGAGATGGGCAGGCAAATGGCATTCCAATTACTTCTTAGAATGATTTTCTTTTATTCCACTTCTTTTGAGAGTAAAAGCCACCCCTGGGCATCCTTCAGAGCTCTTTCTGTCACCCCCCCCAACCCGCCATAACTCCCATCTCTATCCCTTTTCCTGCCTGTACTCTGAGCTTATGCTGTGTCTTGGCCTTGTAGGAGGCAACTTAGGGAGGAAGTTGGCAGGGATAGAGGGGCATAGGGGACTAATTAACAAAGAGTTTGGGAAGGAATTGGAGAAGAGAAAAGGATGAAAAGAACCACTTCCCTGACTCTTTCTGCACATTTATGAGAAGCTACATGAGCAGAGGAAAGCCAAGTATTAAATTATAGCCCTAAAGTACAGAACCACCCCCATCTTTGCCTGGGCAAATGTTAGTGCCTTCAAAGTGGCATCTTGGACCAGACCCTATCAGCTTCCCCACACTAGAGCTCTGGTGTGTCAGAACCCAACCAGGATTCTGCTAGGGCCATCCAATCTGGTCTTGCCATTGTCTTTCTCCTTTCTTCTGGCTGGGAGACCTAGCCAGCCCTGCCAATACGACCTGGGGGAAGCCACTGTCTACCCTGAGACTGTGATATCCACTGGAAGGACAGGAGAAAGAGATCCCACTAACAATTCTCATGGGTCAGAAATATCAGGGAAGAAACTGATACTCTTTCGTTCTTCCATTCCCTCAAAAATGGGATCATTTCATCTGTCCAGAGGGGCTTATTTAGAAATCACTACAGTTTAAAGAAAAAAAAAGGATCAAGATTGTATGGTGAGAAGTCAAGAGACCTAGGCTATAATCCTTATTGTGCTACAAATTGGCTAGTGACCTTGGGAAAGTCATTTGACCTCTGCATTTCAATCTGGATTAGATGACCTCTAAATTTCCTTTCCCTAATTCCTTTCTAAATTTCTGCTTTTCACTAGAAATTCTAGTCCTTGCCCTAGGGCACCACCAAGCATCTTGGATGATCCTTCAGTCCCCAATGGCTCTGACATTCTATTCTTCTGTGACTTTATATGGCCCCACAGAAAACTAGATGTAGTTATTTTTGGCTCCGGGGAGGGGGTTCTGATCATTTGGTTTTCGCAGCTCAATCAAAATCACCATTAATCTAACTCTGGTCCTGAAGCCACACCAAGAAATACTCTTACCTGCCCTTGGCCAACAGGTAGGGATGTGGCAGCTCCCACCAAGGACCAGACCTGTTAGCGTTACCAGAGGAATTTGCTGCCTGGAACATCAGCAGGCAGGAACTGAGACAATTCCCATGTTCTCAAGCTGGACTCCAGAAGCACCTTGAAGGCAACAGATCTCCAAAAAAAAAATAAATAAGGCATCTACCTAGATTTGAACTTATATGGGCCCCCCACCAGGCCTGTAGCTAAGCAACAGGTTCCTCTAACCAGCTTTGTTCAATTGTGATTTATTTGTCTTTTGCTGCTGTTACAAACCAACCACTTCTCAAATGACTGGGCTGATTAGCTGCTTTCAGGGAGAGATGACCTGGGGTCAGAGTGGCCCTTCTCCTCTCCTAGTTAGCCCTGTGCTCTTGACTTCTACTCCATAAGTCCCCACATTAGGCTGGATTTCTGCCCTAGATCAAGATCAGGGCCTAAACACCAATGTTAAGGAATTTATGGGGAAGGGGATGTTTGCACTTCCCTCCCTTGGCCCCTATGTGGCCCAGTGTTCTATCCACTAAAGTTGGGAAAGACCTGAATTCAAATTCCATCTCTTAGACAATTATAAGTTCTGTGTCCCACTTTAACCTCTGCTTGCCTCAGTTTCCTCAACTGTAAAATGTAAACAATAATAGCACCTGTCTTCCAGAGTTTGTCGTGAGGATCAAATGAGATAGCATTGCTTGGTGGTGCAATGGATAGAGCTCCCTGGGCAAGCCACTTAATCCCAATTGCCTCTCTCCAAAAATGAGATAATATTTGTAAAGTGCTTAGCACAGTCCCTGGAACATAATAGGGGCTTAATAAATGCTTCTTCAGCTCCCCTTTTCTCCCAGCATACCCTTGGTGGTTTTGAACTCCTAAAGAGGTGACATGTACAGAATTCTTTCAAGCATGAAGTAGTGAAAGGAGCATTAGAGGGTAGGAGACAGAAGTCATGTGTTTGAATTCTGGATTTGACATTTAACTAGTGTGACCTTGGGTAAGTTACTTGGCTTTTCTGGGATTCATCTCTCACATTTGTAAAATGGGCAGTTGGATTGGATGACTTCTAAATCCTCTCCAGTTTTAAAATCATGATACCTTACACAACTTTGTAGAAGTAGTGCCAGGATCATTCCATTTTATAGACACGGCAACTAAGGCTTAGAGAGAGCTACTCAAGGTCACACAGGTAGGAAGTGGCAGGTCTTCTGACTCCCAAGGCCAGTGCCAAGGTCTGTTCCAGCTCTGAATCTATGATTGTACTTTCCCCACTCCAATGGTGTGGATACAAGAATCCGAGGCCAGCCCCGATGAAGCTCTAATCTTGGAAGGGGTTTTCACATCCTAGTTTCTCATAAGACACCCCCATCTCAATGAGATAATAAATGCAAAGCTTTTTGCAAGCTTTAAAGCACTTTTTAATGTCAGTTATTATTAATTTTCAAGAAAGGGGTCACAGACTATAAGCTAGGTCCCCAGGGGCACCCTCACCCCAGTTGGGATACCTAAGCCCTGGACATGTTCATTTCAGGTTTTGGATCAATGTTAATGGGCCCCACTATAGTACCATTCTAGCTGGTGCCCATGACTATCTGTCACAGGAAAAGGCCAGTTCTTGAGGGATGGGCAAGATACCCCCAAAGGCCTTGGCTGGCTGGAAAATGGAGCATCTTGGCCATTAGCTTAAGAATGGGCTGAATCTAGACCCTTTCTTCAGATCACCAGCTTCCTGCCTCCTCACCACTTCAATCAGAGCCAACATCCCATCATTCATAATCCTCTTGCCTCTTCATCTCTACTTCTGAACCCTGAATCAAATGGAGGCCATTGGGAGGATTATCTTACTTTGTAGAGTTATCCTTGCCCCTGCCTCTCATTATTGGTACAGGTGACTGACCTAACTGTAGTGTCCTGGTGCCTTATTCAAGGACTTGTGTAATCAGCTTTAAGGAAGGATTTCAGAGGCCAGGCTGGAGGAACAGGCAGTCCCAAAGACCCCAGGATGCCCAAATACCCTCAATAGATGTTCTTCTTCCCTTAACCCTAGACTCCAGGTTGCTTAAGGAAGAAACCAGCACATGCCACAATGAATTTTCTTAGTTCATAGAATGGGTCAGGAGTCCCTGCTGCCCAGATTGGTGTACACTAATGTGCATAACACTCTCACAGCATGGGGGATAGCCCTCTGGCCCTGGCCCTCCCTTCCTTCTGAGTAAAGGTACTTTTTTTCTAGTTAGGATGACAACTTAACCGCACCCACTCATTACTTCAACTCCATCTCCTACCCTGTTCATTTCTGCTCTGCTCTCTTCTCCCCAGAGTGGTGAAATGGAACTTTTCAGTGATTGGGTTGAGGTCTAGAATGGGAGGTACTGGGCATAGGGTGCAGTGGGGGAGGGTGGCTAACTTACAAGATTCATTAAGAAGGCAACTTGGGATTTCTAAGGTGACCTACCACTCTCAGAAGGAAGCATTTTGCTTTTCTCCAATTCAATTCCGCAAGCAGTTTAAAGTCCACTCACTATGTACAAGACACAATGCTCTGTGCTAGAGTGAGGGGTCAGGGTGGAAGGATAACCACTAGTGCTTTATATAGAACCAAAGCTGAGGAAACTCTGGACCAAGGTTATAGCTCGTTGGGTAAGGGTCCCTGCCCCATAGTCAACTCCGGTTATTTTAAGAGGTAAATTCCATCCTGCCACTATTTAAAAAAAATTTAGTCATATAAGCATAATGGTGTGGGTAGGAGTCTTACTCTCTTTCTTCCCAGGGTTAGAGGCTGGGATGATTTACTGTCCCCCTCTCCCTGCCCCCAGCCCCAGGGTAGGAGAGTGGTAGTATTTACTCAAACTATCCTGGTTCCTCTCCTCCCCACCATAAAGTGAGCATGCATGCACGCACGCACGCACGCACACACACACATATACACACACGGCCATGAATAGGAATGAAGAGGTACAAGCACAAGAACTACAAGCAAAGCTGCTGCCTAATGGGCTGCCGAGTCATTTGGGGTCAGGGAAAGTGGGCACTCTTCCTGTCTAACACCCAAATGAGTTCAAGACCAGTAAAGTTAGAGGTCAATGAGACTTCAGATTAATCACAGACTTGATTTGGAGTTCTAGGCTTCTCTGTGGTATTTCCTTAAAGGTCCAAAAATAAGTGGGACCAAACATGGCCCACCTCCTCTGTATCCCACCTTCAACCCTGCCCTGCCCTTGTTTTCTCACTCCTTTCTAGCCTGTGAAGAAATAAGTCATTAAATAGCTGTCCAGTATCATCTGTTGGCTCCTATGTATATGGTAACTGGTAAAGAGAGTATGTGTGTCTATCAGGTGGAGGAATTTTGTGATAAGGAGCCCCAGAAACAGTTACAGGGCACAGCTGAAGGCTTCTGTTTGGGGACAGGCCAAGGTAACACCCTCAAATGGCCTCAGAATGGGGAGTAGGCCAGGACAAGCAGGTAGGATGGGGTCACAGTCACTTCTGGGGATTAGGTGAGAGTGGGGAGGAGAGTTAATAATGTCCAGGGTCAAAGATAGGAAAGAAAATGTACAGGTGTAAATCTTTTAAGCAAGTGTGTATGTAGGTTAATAAGCTACTCACTCAGAAAGTGAGGCCACTGTCGGAGAAAGAGGTAAAAAGACAAAGGGTCACCAGTGGGGAGAAGCTCCAGGCCTCAGTCCCAAATCCAACTTCTCTTACATCACACCTCAAAACTGTGTTGAGACACAGCCTCCCTTATATCTCTGGTTAGAGGAATCCCCCTGAAGAGAAGGGGTGAGGGATCTACTCACCCTGGCAGCCCGAGACGAATAGGGATCCTCAAAGAGCGCCCACATCCGAGGCTGCCATCCCTTGCAGGCACCTACTCCTCCAGGGCCGGCTCCACTGCCCTCATGAGGACCCAGCCTCTGCAGGGCCAGCTCCCGCTCGTCTTCCCCGGCCTCCTCCCCGGCAGCAGGGCCGCCGTCGGGACTCTCGAAGATGTCCAGGGCCTCCTCAGCGTCCCGGTGCTGGCGGTAGGTCATCCAGCAGCAGGGCTCCACGTCGGTCTCATCGATGCCCCAGAAGGTGAGCTCCTCCTCGAACAGCGGGCCGCACACGTCGGCGGGGCAGTGCAGTTTGCCCGTGCGGTAGTAGTTGAGGACATAGGCGAAGACGCCTGGGTGCCGGTCAAAGAAAAACTCGCTGCTGCTGCCACCGCAACTACTGCTGCTCCCTGCACGGCCGCCGCCCCCATTCTGCTCCTGCCGTCCGCCTCCGTCGGGGTCCGCCAGCCAGGCGAGGCGAGTGCCAGGTAGGGTCCGCAGGGTGCTGCGGTAGGTCTCATGTCGCGTGCCGCCCACGTTGATAATGATCTTCTCCGACGCCTCGCCCTTGGCCATCTCTTCCTTCAGACATGTTTTGGACGGAGGCTTGTTCCCAGACTTTCGCCCGCGGTAGGAGGATACACACACCGAGCTGATCATAAGAAGCGCTGCGGGGCTCCGGCTTGGGGCTGCCGCTGCCCTCTAAACACCCTTCCCGAGGAGGCAGCGTCAGACTGAGGGTGGGGGGGGGCGGAGAAGAGGAAGGGGGACGGGGGGGGGGTGCCTGGGGCTGCCTCCCCCGCCCCTCCCTTTCCCTCACTCTTCCGCGCGCCCGGGTCCCCCCCCCCCCCCCCCCCCAGGGCACAACTCCCCGAGGCTCCAAGGAAAGGAGTTAGGTTTCTCAGATGCACAGGTGGTTGGGGCTTTGGGGAGGCAGAGCAACCAGGGAGAGAGAAAGAGAGAGGGAAAGAGGGAGGGAGGGAGGGAGAGAGAGGAGAGAAGAAGGGAGGGAAGCCAAGCAGCAGGAGGGGGAAGCGGGAAGAGGAAAACTGAGGGCCAGAATAAGGGACACAGAGAGGCAGGGGCACGCGCGCACACGTACACCACACACACACACACACACACACACACACACACACACCACGCACACACGCACACAAAACGTGAGCGCGCTAACACACACACACACACACCCCCTCCTTCCCCCACCCCGCAGGGATACACACACACACACACACACACACACACACACACACACAC
>NW_027185798.1:46701910-46746747 GCF_028583685.1 Petaurus breviceps papuanus
ACACACACACACACACACACACACACACACACACACACACGAACTCCTGGGCAGACTCGCAGGGACCCGCGACACACCCCCACCCCCACCACCCCGCAAAGGACAGAGAAGCGTCCTAAGCCGCACCAGCTAGGGCCGGGGACGCGCGCACACACAGCCTCGCGAAGCCTCACTCCAGTAGCCTGACCCTCAAGCCCGCAGCTCCGTGGAGCTGGAGCCGCACTCTCGCAGCCAGACCTGGACCCAGCTCCGGGAGAGCCTCCTTCCAACTAGGAGCAGTAACGCCGGTGGCCGCGGTGGCGACAGGGGCAGCAGGGGCAGCGGTAGCGCAGCAGCAACAAGTCCTCGCAGCAGAGGCTGCCGGGGCCGGGTCGATGCTCTCACGGCAGCGGCTCTGCCTGCCCAAACTGCTCTTGGTCAACACGAGGCAGCAGCAGCAGCAGCCCCGGCGGTGGCGGCATGTGGCCTCTTCCCCCCATTCATAAATCCAGCGCAGAGAGGGGGAGGGGCGGGGGGAGGGGCTGCGCTGGGCGAGGCGGCGGCGCCTGCAGAAGGAAAACAAGCCGGTGCTGGTAGGACCCGGGGAGGCTCGGGTTCCTGGGTCCCTGGCGCGGACTGCGAGCGGGATTCCGGGAGGTGGCGTCTGGGTGCAGCGTTGCGGGGGCCGTACTGGGGCGGGCGGGGGAATCCGACGGGGCGTCCTGCGCCGCGCTGAGCTAAGGGGCGGGGCAGTAGCGCTGACCTGAGCTGTCGGCACCCTTAGCGGATTATCCGGGTAGCTCTATGGAAGACTCGAGCGGGGCACCTGAGCACTTCCAGGCTTCCAGTGCTGGAGGACTGCGTCGGGGAGGTGGCCTCAGCGGAGCGCCCCGGCGCCGGGGCCCTGGGATCCAGCCGCAGTGGGGGCCTGGCCATCCAAGCTTCTGCCCATGACGGGGCGGGGTGGGAGGGGGACTCCGTGTGGCGCGGAGAAAAAGTGGGGGGGGGGCGAGATTGACCGAGCCGCAGGGTGAGACAGAAGTGAGGGTGGTCCGAGAAGTCTCCTCTTTAGGTGGAGGCTCTGCAAGGATCACTGATGCTACTGCTTGGGCTGGGGACCCAGGCGTCCGAGAACCTTCTTTTCTTTCGCCAGGGCTCTGGCTGCGGACTTCCAGCTCTGGAGGCTTTTCCTAACGGCTCCGCCTTGCCCAGGCGCGCCCTTAGTGGGGTGGGGTGGGCGGGGCGCGGGGCGCTGCGCCTGGACCGGGAGGGGAGGATGAGGTGCCGGGGCGAGGCAGCTCGGGGTTTGAGGGTTGACTCTCTAGGGGCCCAGGCTGAGCCCGCAGCTGCGCCGGGCCGAGTAACCCCGTCGCTGCCGGCGCTCAGCCCCGCGTACCGCTTCTGTTCTCCTCCCTCCCCCTCGCCACCCTCTCGGGAGAGGCTTCTCTAATCGGCAGCTCCGCCCATTGCAGCCCCAGGGACCCAGAAAAAGGAGCTTTTGATCCCTGACCTATCCCCCCGTTTCCCCGTCTCTGTTGTCTCCCTGGGCAGAGCCCTCAAAATCACTCCCCTCCCTCCCCCCGCCCCATTAGCTGTACTGTTGGTGTTTCGTGGTTACCGAAGGTATTCCCCAATGGTTAGGACTAGAAAGAGGCTGTCTTGAATGAGCCATCTGTAAGATATTACGGAAAAAGAGATCTTTTGAATTATGAGCTTCGGCTACTCACAGCCCAACTCAGGAATCTGAGTTCGGAAAGGAGCGTCTCTGAGGTATTTGTATGTTTTGTTGAGAGCCTGATGCAACAGTAACCAGCAGTCATCGCAGGGACTGAATCAGGACATAGAGGAGACGTCTCCTGCTGTTCTTGGAGTTTGCGATTGGGAGCAGGGTCCCCAGGGTCCCTTTAGCCTTGTAAATGGGCTCCCCACTGGTAGAACAAAGCGACAGTTCTGGAGCTGTCCAGGGTAGTGGCCGAGTGAGAGATCTTAAGAGAACATAGTGTATGGAGAAGGAAAGAAGAAGCAGAAAGAATGAGGCGTTTCTTTTGAGAAGACTGGGACTCGAGTTCTATTCACTGAGACTAATTAACATCCATTCTCGTGTTCTTTATTCCCTTCTCCCTCTCCCTTGCCTGAGGTCTTTGTAATAAAAGGAGTTGATGCAGCTACAGTAGGCCCATTCCATAACAAAACTCTTCACTGTAACCGGCATAAAGTAATCGGTCATGCACTGACAGGTGGCAGCTCTTAACATTGTCTCCTTTGTTATTTATCTCTTCTATTATTATTTAATTTTTCATGCATTTGTCTTTTCTAACCAAGCTAGACTGTAAGCTCCTTCAAGACAGGGAGAAGAACACATTCTTTTTCGTTTGTTTCTCTCACAGCATCTGGAACAGTGCTTGGGCACATGGCAAGCTCAATAAATATTTACTGAACATTGAAAAGATAAGCCTCACCAAAAGTACCAGTCACTTTCCTCTCCTATAGTCTCCCTATCTGGAATTAGTAAGGTAGACTTTGAAGAAATTACTTTACATAAAGAAGCAGAGTGTAACCTAACTGTAGCTGAATTTGTTGCAATATCTCAATAGACCATCCATGAAGGTAACTTTTCCATTGGGGCAGACCACTACTTATTCACAACTTCTCATCCTGTGTGATTATTTTCCATATCCTTACATAAATCTTCCATAGAGAATTGACCCAACATAGTATAGGCCTTCCTCTAGGTTTTTGAACATTTTCCAACTCCTAGAGATACTCTAGTGGAAGCCTGATAAACACCTGTTAATGACTAATTCCATGGGTACCAACCAACTGCAGTGCTGGAGCTGTCCAGCTATGATCTTTGGCCCTTTTTTTTCTAATTATATATGCCCTGGGTGATATCTTTTAAACCATTTCTTGAACACAAAATCATGTTAGTAATATGAGACAGCCTACTTATACACACTGTGCCTCTTTCTATTGTCCTTTGGTGCTTATATTTCTAATTAATTGGAAACTGTTCCATGGTTCAAAACCATGATATAGAAATATGGGGGGGGGAATATCAGTGTTTTTAAAAGTCTTTTGTATCATGGAGGAACTTGGATAGTGCTGAGCACTGCAAAGTTCCCCAAATGCTATCCAGGATCCCTTCCCACCCCCACCCCCCACTCAATTATGGGTGTAGCTTACTGTTCACCTTCAGTGTCTGTCCCAGGTATAAGTACAGATGTAGGTCCTGCATTTACAATATCAATGATAAACTGAAGGTTGGGGAGGGAGGCAAAATGTCAGAGTTCCTTGAGAGAAGTTTAAACATAATACAATAGAAGATGTTAACACTTTGTTATTTTCAGCATCTATGATTGCTTTGGTGTGGCTTCTTTCATTGACACAGAGCCCAACCCTTTTGTAAGTTAAAAGATGATCTTGGAGACTTGTCTGGCTCAAAAACAGTCATTCTTCTCTGGACAGCCTGGGGATAAGCTTCCTCCATGTGGGCTCACTCTCTGAGGATGAACCTGCCATGGGGCCCTGTCTCAAAGACTTTCAAACATGGTAGGAGTAGCCAAAGCTTGTGTTTCTGGCATAGTCTTCTAGAAAGCAGAGTCATGGTTTCATGATCATATCATTAAGAAAAGACATTGGAATAGCACTTTTACATGAAGCTACATATTATTATCATTAGCAAAAAAGAGATTGATAACAAAAAACTAAAACCTATTTAAACTAACAGTTCTCATAGAGGTAGATGCATAGATAATCCTCAGTTCCTAGTGTGGCTTAAGACCTTAGATAAGCTGCTTTATACCTGTTAAATGTTAATATATGTGGAGATATTGCTCTAAAATGCCTTCTAATGCTAATATCTTATGAATCTATAGAATACAGGCTGACACATGGTCACACAGACCTTACTGTCCCTAGCTGAATCTGACCAAGCATTAAGAATTTCATAGGTTCCTAGTCTGGAGCTGGATGGGATTGTAGAGGCTATCTATTCCAACTCCCTTCTTTTGCAGATAAGGAAATTAATGCCTAAGGAAGTTCGGTTTTTCACCCCCCCCCCAGTCCCATGGGTATTATTTTTTAAAGAGGATTTAAAACTGGATCTTCACATGTCACAATTAGTGCTTTTTCCACTGTATCATATTCCCTTACTAGTTTCTAACTGGTTTAGAGTCAAGAAGACTCTTCAACTTATTTTTATCTGAAAACAAAACAGAAATGCCAAAGGACAGGAATGAGTCAAAAGGTGTGGGGAGCTAGCATGAGTAATGGGGAGAGGGGAGTTTGATAGACCAGGGCAGGTTAGATGATCCACAAACTACATAGCTAAGAATTTATTTAATTTAATAAATAAAATTGTAGTAATAGGAAATGTAGTCTCAGGATTAGATGCCCTATACTTAGAACTTCAGGGAAAATGCCATGGGACTCTCTCATCACTTAGAGTTAACCTTCCTGTTACTCCAAAACCAGTCTTTTATACCTCAAAACACCATCAATGAACATCTTCAAACCTATTCACAGGCTGGCTGGGACTATGCCATTTCCCAAAGTAAAGGGGATAGAGAAAGGAGAAAAATGAAAAGTGGTTAGAAATGGGAGGGAAACTAGCACTGCCTGGCTTGATGGAGCCATTCAACACATTTTTGTTGTTCATAGAGCTGCAGCCTTAACTCAGGCCCTCATCACCTTATGCCCAGCCTATGGCAAGAGTTTTCTGGTTGGTCTCTGTTCCCAGTCTCTCTCTACTCCAATCTATCCTTTACAGGCTGCCAAGGTGATTTTCTTAAAGCATGAGCTTGGCTATGTCATTATCTCCCTCAACTAACTCTAGCAACTAGCCCTAGCATCAAATCTAAACTTCTCTGTTTGGCATTTTAAAACTCTTCTATCATCATGGCTTTTTCCTATCTTTGTAGTCTTCTTACACATCATTCTCCTCCTTGGATTTGATGGTCTTGCTATATTGTTCTACTTGTTCCTCACACATAGAACTCCATCTCCCATTTCTTTGCCTTTGTACAGACTATCCCACATGTCTGGGATGTCCTTCCTCCTCACCTCTATCTCTTAGAATCCTTTCTTCCTTCAAGACTCAGCTCAAACACTACTCTCTAAAAGGTCTTGTCTAGTCCCCCTAAATGTTGGTGCCTTTCCCTCTCAGGTTACTCTGTATGTATCTACTCTGTACATATCTAGTTCAAAGGATCATAGGTAATGTCTTCTCCTTTATAATGTGAGCTCTTTGGGGGCAAGAATTGTTTTTTGCCTTTCTCTGTATCTCCATCACTTAGCACAGTACCTGGCATGTAGCAAGCACCTAGCAAATGCTTGTTTGATTATTGATGATGGTGATTGTGGTGGTGGTGTTAGTTGTGATGATGACAATGATGAACAGGGAGGTCATGGCCAGAAGTAAGGGAAGAAATAATCAAATAGGAAATTCAAGAGGTGCCAAAGAAGAGGTGTAAATACAAAGGGCTGGGGGGAGGTTATGTAAGAAAAGGCAGAGGAAAGAGGAAGAACAAACAAAACAAAAGAAGAAGTCTCTTAAAGAGAGGTAAAGTAGTCGTGGAAATGGTAAAGAGAAGAAAAACAATGAAGATCAATCTTAAGGGTCAGTCTGTTCATTCTGCTGCCCCTTCAGCTGCATAGCTCTAGCTGCATGCAGATGGGGATTCATTTCAATCAAAAATCCTCCCAGAGAAAGACATGATAACCTCTATACATTATTTTCCCTACCTATTTCTTAACTATCCTTAGTTCTAGAACCATCATCATCACACCACCCTCTCTCTCCCCACCCAGTCCAGTCAAAGTCTTCTTGCTGTAGGTCTAGCTCATTTCTTCTGGACAGATCCACAGATGAGAAATATGGGGGTATAGTAGTATGAACTCTGCAGGGAGATAACTGGAGATGAGGAGAAAGAAGGTAAAGGGGACTAATAAGAGGGGTGATGAAGAATGGAAGGAAAGTGAGAAGGGTATGCTGAAAGCGACCTCTGGTGAGTAATATTGGTATAGCACTCCATTGCAAAATGGCTTCAGAAACAGAATTTTAGTATTGAAAGTAATCTTAGGTGGTATAGTCCAAACCCTACCTTTTATATATGAAAATACTGAGTCCCACAGAAGGGAAGTGAGTTGTCAAAAGGTACAGATGGACTAATGTGAGACAAGTAAAAGAAATAGAAGGAAGGAAACATAGACTTAATTTCTCTACTTTAATACCTTTCTCCAAGATCAAACTAAGTCTCTCACTAGTGATAACATAATAACTAGCATTTATATCACTTTAAGGCTTGCAAAGTGCTTTACAAATATCTCATTCTCTCCTTACAACAACTCTGAGTGGTAAGTACTATTATTATCCCCATTTTGAAGATGAGGAAACTGAGGCAGAAAGAAGGTAAGTGACTTGCCTGGATCCTCATAGGTAGCAACTATCTGAGGGTAGACTTGAACTCACATTTTCTTGGTTTTAGATTTGATGCTCTATCTGCTGTTGATCCCCTTCTCTTACCACTCTATACTTTTTTTTTTTTACCTTGGTGTGTGTTTATCTATTCAAGTAGTTTCAATTATTACCTCTATGTAGATCATTTACAATTCTATACCTCCACCCTCAACCTGTACCCCAAACTAAGGTTCTGCTTTTTCAAATATATTTTAGATGTCTCCACTGAGCTAAGGAGGAAGGAAAGTATTTGGTACGGGGAAGGATCTGGGGCCATTGTCCAGATGGAGAAGGAATAGGAAAAGATTAAAAAAGGAGAGAGGGGAAAAAACTGTTTTGTGTTAGAAGGGAAGGAGATGTGAAGGAACAGAAGGGAGGTCAGAGAGTATTTCAGTATAGTGAGAGGAGGCTAGGACAGGGAGCCAGAGTTTGATCCAGAGTTGTCTGGGGGTTTGATAGAATAAATAAATGGAAGAAGGGCACAGGAGTGTCCCTAAATAGAGAAAGCAAGGAGAGAGAGGGGGAGTCCAAGGAAGAAGGCATAGGCCATTGGGAGCACGAAGTAAGAAAACCTCCTACTAGAGTTTGCACGGGGTGATATGGAGATGTGCTTTATAAAGTGCTTTGGCATAGAGGATAATTTTAAGAGGGCAGGTGCAGTTAAAGAGCTGAAAAAAGTGAGGTGAAGGTAGGACAAGAAGAAACTACCTTAAAGAAAAGGAAAAGAATAGTCCTTTTCCTACCACTGAGTCAGAGACTGAACAAGCTGCAGCCAGGTTAATGTCAGGTGGTGAGGTATGTCCAATTCTGATTCTGTCACTGATTAGTTGTATGTTGTTGTTGAGCCATTTCAATTGGCCTGGCACAGTTATGACCCCATTTGGGATTTTCTTGTCAAAGATACTGGAGTGGTTTTGCCATTTCCTTCTCCAGTTCATTTTACAGATGAGGAAACTGAGGCAGACAGGGTTAAGAGACTTGCCCAGAGTCACACAGCTAGTAAATGTCTGAGACTGTTTGAACTCAGGTCTTCCTGACTCCAGTTGTATGACCTTGGGCAAGTCAATTAATCATCCCAGCACTTAGTCTCCTTTAACTGTTTTAAAAAAAAGTAACAGTAATACTTAGTGGTGTTTGTTTTCTGTTATTGGTCTCCCTGCCTGGAGTCTCTCCCCATTTCAATCCAGCCTCTACTCAGACATCAAAATGATTTTTCTAAAGGGAACTTCTGACCATGTTACCACCCTCTGCCCCATTCAGTAAGCTCCAGTATTTCCTTTATTAGTCCAGGATAAAATATTAGATTTCCCATTTGGCTTTCAAAGTCTTTAATAACCTGCCCCCTCCCACCTTTCTAGTCCTCTTATACTTTACTCCCCTTCACATAATCTACCTGACTCAAGAATATTTGGCCTCTTTGCTGTGCTTTGAGCAGGACATCACATCTCCCAACCTGGTGCTTTTTTGCTGACTTTCATGCCTGGAATTCTCTCCCTCTTCATCTCTCCTTCCTGGCTTCCTTGACTGTCTTCAAATCCCAGCTAATATTGAAGTCTTTCCCAATCCCCATTAATGCTAGTGCCTTCCATCTGAGACTATCTCCAATTTATCCTGTATGTATCTTGTTTGTACATAATTGCTTGTATGTTGCTTCCTTTTTAGATTATAAGCTTCTTGAGAGCAGGTATCATATTTCCCTTTCTTTGTGTCCTCAGCCTTAGCATAACACCTGCCACATAGTAGGTACTTAATAAGTACTTGGTGACTTAAAGACTTTTTTTTAACTTCAAGACAACTGATGTCTACCATCAAACTTGTCAAAAATCATACATCCATCCATGTTTGAATGTTTTCCTTTTGGATGAGACCAAGGATGAAGTAGTAAGGCATGTATATTTCAATATTTCTGGACACACATTCTCCTTTTTTCTTTCTTTTTTCTTATTTAATAGTATTTTATTTTTCTAATTACATATAAAGACAATTTTCAACATTCATTTTTTGAAAAATGTTGAGTTCCAAATTTTTCTCTCTCCCTCTCTTCTCTTCCCCTTCCCCAAGATGGCAAGTAATCTGATATAGATTATACATGTGCAATAACGTAAAACATATTTCCACGTTAGTCATGTTGTGAAAGAAAAAACAGAATAAAAGGGAAAAAAACACAAAAAATACAAAAATAGAGTGAAAATAGTATGTTTTGGCCTGCATTCAAACTACATGCATTCTTTCTCTGGATATGGACAGCATATTCTATCACGAGTCTTTTGGAATGATCTTGGATCATTGTATTTCTGAGAAGAGCTAAGTTATTAATAGCTGATTATCACACAATGTTGCTGATACTGTATACAATGTTCTCCTTGTTCTGCTCACTTCACTAAGCATCAGATCATGTAAATAGTTTCCAGGTTTTTCTGAAATCTACCTGCTCATCATTTCTTTTTTTTCTTTGGTATTTTATTTTTCCTCAGTTACATATAAAACACTTTTAACAGTCATTTTTAAAACTTTGAGTTCCAAATTCTCTCCCTTTCCTCCCCACCACCCTCATTGAGAAAGCAGGCAATTCGATATAGGTTGTACATGTGTAGTCATGCAAAGCACTTTCATAATAGTCATGTTGGGAAAGAAAACATAGACCAAAAAAAAAGCCTCAAGAAAAATAAAGAAAATAAAAAATTATATTTCGATCTGCATTCAGACACCATCAGTTCTTTGTCTAGGGACAGATAACATTTTTCCTCATAAGTCTCTCAGAGTTGTCTTAGGTCATTGTATTGCTAAGAATAGCTGATCATCTTACAATATTGTTGTTACTTTGTACATAGCTATAACTTTGTATTAACTCATAAATCTTTCCAGTTTTCTCTGAGAGCATCCTGCTCATCATTTCCTATAGTACAATAGTATTCCATCATAATCACATAACACAATTTGTTCAGCCATTCCCCAATTGGTGGGCATCCTTTCGATTTCTAATTCTTTGACTCCAAATATGAACTGTTACAAATATATTTCGCACATATAGGTTCTTTTCCTTTTTAAAAAAACCTCTTTTGGGATACAGACTTAGTAATGGCATTGCTAGCTCAAGGGGTATGCATGGTTTTATAACCCTTTGGGCATAGTTCCAAATTATTCTACACAATGGTTGAATCAGTTCACAATTCCACCAACAATACATTAATGCCTCGTTTTTCCCACATCTCCAACATTTGTCATTTGCCTTTGCTGTCCTATTAGCCAATCTAATAGGTATGAGGTAATTGTTTGAATTTGCATTTCTCTAATCAACAGTGAGTAGACTATTTTTTCTTTTCTTTTTTTTTTCTTAAAGCAATTGGTGTTAAGTAACTTGCCCAAGGTTACATGGCCAGTTTTGTGTGTGTGTGGGTGGGTGTTAAGTATCTGAGGCCGGAATTGATCCCAGGTCCTCCCAACTTCGGAGCGGCACTCTTACTGCACCACCTAGCTGCCCCTAGAGTATATTTTCATATAGCTATAGATAGCTTTAATTACTTCATCTGAAACTGATCATACCTTTGATCATTCATCAACTGGAAAATGACTTGTTTTTATAAATTTGACTCCGTTCTCTATATGTTAGAGAAATGAGGTCTTTATCAGAGAAACTTGCTACAAAATTTTCACATTCTCCTTTCTTTGATCTTGTTACAAAATATTCCACCTATGTCTCTTCAGCCACTGTCTTTCACAATGAATAGTCAGTAGTTAACTCCAATAGTTGACAAAGAAGCAAGTTTAGGCTTAATATCAGGAAAACCTGATTTTTCCTAATTAGAACTATGCAATAATGTAATAGGCTGCTTGGAGAGGCAGAGTCCCCTTTGGCAGTGTCCTTTGATAAGATGCTTGGATGGCCACTTACTGGATATGTTGTAGTAGAAGTCTTTTTTGTCCAGGTGGAGTAGGACTAGTTTGGAAGACACTGAGATCCTTTCCAGCTCCAAAATTCTGAAAAAAATCTAAGGATGTGACATTGAACATGAACAAACATGTTCACATTTGGAGTTTAGTTTGGTTTTGAATGTTATTTGATATCGTGTAAGTAACCATTATCACTCACAAAATAACATTTAACCTCATTTTCCTGGGTTCATAAGATAATTTAAAATTTCAAAATTGCTAGTCTTCCCCCCTGCTTTTATTAAGGTACAAGCAAATACCTTTCTTTAATATTTTACATTCATAAATTTATTCATTAATTTATCTGCTGCTGCAACTAATACTCACATGCTTTTAGAGGGCAAGAAAAGGCTCTGATAATATCTGACCTGCCATCATCAGAAGGTTATTGGGATAATCCAATGGGATTGAGATAATGGATTTAAAAGCACTTTGAATGTTTACAAAAATCTATAAATCCAAGATCTTTATGTATGTGCCCTGAGATTACCTGCTAACCTACACTTTCTGAATTTGCGCTGGGGCAGGGGAACAACTGTGATTAGATTTCCTGCCATGGAAGCCTAGAAATGGTGTTCAGAGATAATTCCTATAGCACTTTGTTCAGAGCTCTTCCATTTTTCCTCTTGTTACCACCAGCCCTGGCCAGACTTGGAAGGGAATTCTCTTGCTCTTCATTCACTCTGTAGGCCTGGTCAGTAGCAGATTCTGTTCAGCCTGGCAAAGGTTAAATTACTTGTCTAGAGAATTAGGGGAAAATTACAATAAAACCTTCCCTTATTTTGTTTGGGAAGCTCAACCCCAAATCCTTTCTTATGAATAATAGAATCGTGAACAAAAGGAGAAAAATAATAATAGGATAATAGATTTAGAACTGGAAGGAATGTTAGAATCCAGTCAGTCTGACTTCCTTGTTTTATAGAAGAGAAATGTGAAGCCTGGAAAAAGTAAATGACTTACCCAAGGTCACACATGTATAGGAGTGACAGAAGTGGGATCCAAGAATTCCAAAGCAAGCATGCCTCTCCACCCCCATCAAGCTGCCTCCCAATAATAATGAGTGCTTACACATTGATAATGTGCTTTTTGTGTATAAGAGGTGAAATAGCTAAGTGGATAGAATGCTTGCCTTTCAGTCAAGAGGATGTGAATTTTCAATTCTACTTCTGACATTTATTCTCCGTTCAACCCTGAACAAATCATAGCCTCCGTGTGACACAAGCAACTCCCTAGGACTTATCTACAAGGTTGTAGGTGGGGTGTGCTCTGCTTTGATGAAGGAAGCTTCCACACTGGGAGTTTTCACCTTGACAAAATCATGGGCCCTTCATGAATTCTAATGCTTACTAGAGCCAGTCCTGCAGGGATTGATGAGCCTTTCCAGCTTTGTCAGGCTTAGCAAGGCTTGTACTCTGCTGGACAGATCACCTCCATGAGGTCTTTGAGGCTCTAAGCTCAGAAGGGTTCTTTCCCGGAAGGTGAGTCTGGAGGTGATGAGGTTTTCAACTGGATCTGTTGATGAAAACGTCAGGAAAAGCAGAGGTCTAGGGTTGGTAAAAGAGGTTACTGCACCAAGGGAATCACAGATCTTTAAAAGTATCACAGCATAAAATGCTTTAAGGTTTGCCAAGTGCTTTCCTCATAAAAACACTAGGCATAGGTAGTACAAGTACTGTGTTCCATATTCTATAGAAAAGGAAAGTGATGTTTGAAGACATTCCATGATTTGTCCAGGTCACTTGGCTAGTAAGTGTGGGAACTCAAAGTTAATTCCAAAAGGATCCATCAATCCGATCTATGTTTTATTTTCCCTTCAGCAGTTGGGACAATGATGGTTATGGTTCTAATAGCTGACACCTATAATACAAATAGCTGGTGTTAGTGTGTTAAAGTATCCATAGCACTTTACATATGTTTTCTGTATGAGTTTGGTGAAAAGTCTGTGAAGTAAGTACTATTATTCCATTTTGTAATTGAGAAAAATGAGGCTTAAAGAAATTAAAATGACTTTCCCAGGATCATACAACAAGTAAGTCTGAAAGGCAAAATTTGAACCTAATTCTTCCCAAGTCCAAAAGAAACACTGAAGAAAGATATACTGCCTCTCAAGAAAGATAGTTTCCCTTCTCTCTATACATGCATTGATATATCAATTAAGATTGCAGAAAGAAAGTGCACAGGGTTTTGGGAAGCTCTCCAAAGCCACATTCTGAAGACACAATGATAAACAATTTCAGTGGAACAGAAAAAAGAGTTGTCCAAAGGGACCAATACAGATGACTCTTAAAAGATATGGACAGAAGATGGAAGTGGGGGTTGTTAATGAAGGATGAATACAAAAGTATGGCATAGTCTTATAAGAAAAGTGTCAGGAAGGCTGAAATCTAGATCAAGCTGAAACTGCTAATGAGTTCTAAAGACAACAAAAGGATATTTTAAGCTCTATTTGGGGAAAAGGGAAGGATCAAAAAAGATTTAAGATGAGAGCTTAGACTAGATGATAGTGAGTGACAGAAAGAAGACAGAATTACTCAACTTTTATTTTATTTCTCATCTTTTTTCTGTTTAAGAGAACAATTTTTTTTTCTGGAAAGGACTGAACAAAAATGGGTAACATGGGATTGAAAACAAAGAGAAGGAGAGAGATAATAAAAGCATAAAGCTTCTTTCAGACTTAAGTAATCAGACCTAGATGAATTTCATTCTCCAAAGTTGAAAGAAATGAGAGGTGTTAATGCAGAAGCACTATCAATGAGGCAGGATTTAAATTCATTTCTTCTTGATTTTTCCCAACTTGCTCTGTACTCCATGTACTATGTATGTATTAAAAGATCACTGAGATCGAAGTAACAAAAATTATTTTATAGAACTAGAAAAAATAATAACAAAATTCATTTGGAAGAACAAAAGGTCAAGAATATCAAGGAAATCAATGAAAAAAATGCAAAGGAAAGTGGTCTAAGAGTACCAGATCTCAAACTGTATTACAAATTGGTAATCATCAAAACAATTTGGTATTGGTCAAGAAATCAAGTGGTGCATCAGTGGAATAGATTAGGTACACAATCCACAGTAGGAAATGGCCATAGTCATTTGACAAACCCAATCATTTAAGCTTTTGGGACAAGAGCTCACTATTTGACAAAAATCACTAGAAAAACTGGAAAGCAGCTTGGCAGAAATTAGATATGGATCAACATCTCATACTATATACCGAGATAATGTCAAAATGGGTACATCATTTAGATATAAAGGGTGATGTCATAAGCAAGTTAGGGGAGCATGGAAAATTTTACCTATCAAATCTATGGACAAGGGGAGAATTTATGACCAAGTAAGAGATAGACAAAATTGCAGGATGTAAAGTGGATAATTTTGATTACATTAAATTAGAAAGGATTTGCACAAACAAAAGCATTATAACCAAGATTTAGAAGAAAAGCAGGAAAATGGGAAACATTTTTATAGCAGGTTTCTCTGGTAAAGGCTTCATTTATGAAATATAGAGAGAACTGAGTCAAATTTATAAGAATGAGTCATTCTTCAATTGATAAATGGTCAAAGGATATGAACTGGCTGTTTTCAGAGAAAAAAAATCAAAGCTATCTATAATAATACTTTTAAAATTCTCTAAATTACATTTGATGAGAGAAATGCAAATTATAACAACTCTGAAGTACCACCTCACACCTATCAGAAGGGCTATTATGACAGAAAAGGAAAATGACAAATATTGGAGGGGATGTGGAAAAATTGGGATGCAAATTAACTGTTGGTGAATTAGTAATTCAGCCATTTTGGAGATCATTTGGAACTATGTCCAAAAGGCTATAAAACTATGCATACCCTGTGGATACCACTACTAGGTCAGTATCCCAAAGAAATCCAGGTAAAAGGAAAAGGACTTATTTTTACAAAAATAGTTATAGCAACTCTTTTTATGGTGGCAAAGAACTGGAAACTGAGGGAATGCCTATCAACTGGGGAATGGCTGAACAAGTTATAGTATGTGATTGTGATGGAATACTATTGTGCTATGAGAAATGATGAGCAGGATGGTTTAAGAAAAACCTGAGAAGACTTAAATAAAAGGATGCAAAGTGAAGTGAGTAGAACCAAAAGAATATTGCACACAGCAATGGCAATATAGTACAATGATCAACTGTGAATAATTGAGCTATTCTGATCAATAATGCACTGATCCAAGACAGTTCATGAGGACTTATGATGAAATATGCTCTCTATCTCCAGAGAAAGAACTGGTGTAAAATATATGAAAACTAAAGCATAATTTTTTCACTTTCTTTAATTTTCT
Organism: Petaurus breviceps papuanus; assembly: GCF_028583685.1. Taxonomy (NCBI): domain Eukaryota; kingdom Metazoa; phylum Chordata; class Mammalia; order Diprotodontia; family Petauridae; genus Petaurus; species Petaurus breviceps. The sequence continues at coordinate 46,716,592 of NW_027185798.1, forward strand.
TTGTTTTTGGTGGGGTGTTTTTGGTAATATGGCTAACATGGAAATGTTTTGTATGATTTCATATGTATAATTGATATCACAATTCTTGCCTTCACAATGGGTGGGGGAGGAGGTGGAAGGGAGGGAGAAATTTCAGAACTCAAAATTTTTTCTTAAAAATGAATATTAAAAATAAATTTAAAAATGCAATTGGAAAAAAAATAATTTAGGGGAATGACTGGAAATCCCCTCCAAGACATATGAATATAATGGAATATTTTTGCATACTAAGTAAGAATGAATATGAGGAATTCAGAGAAACATTGGAAAATTTGTATGAACTGATCTAGGCTAAGCAACATCAAGGAAACAATATGCCAAATAACTATGATAATGTAAATTAAAAGATTGACAAGAGGGAAATGAACTCTGGGTAACAGGAAAAAAAACAATTATGGTCCCAGAGAAGAGATAATGAAATATATATGTCTTCCCTTTTAGTAGAGTGATAGGAAACTGCTAGGATAGAATATCACATATATGTATGTATACATATATGTGTGTACATAGACATAGACACGTATATACATACACCAGCATCAGGTATGATTTCTGCATAAGATGTATTTTTGCTTAGCTATTATTCTTTGCTTCAATGGCTGCCCCCCCCATTTGGGTTGGCCTATTAGGAAGAAATTCAAGTAGGATTATCCTTCCCATTGCCTTCCCTTTACTCATCCCTGAAGGACCCCCAGTCCATCCAGACCCTATCTAGGGAAGCTAGATGGGAAAATCTCCATATTTTTCATAACCCTAGGGTGAGCTGACAGTCATTATCTACAAATCTTACACTGGGATGGAGAACCACTAGACCCTGCTGCCATTTTTGAACATGGTCATCTGACTAAGTGGTACACCCCTGGCCTTTAATATCTTCTCTCTCAGTAGCAACCTCAAGACTTCTGGTGCAGAAAGCAACTCAGTGGTAGAATATATGGTTTTTGTCCATCGTGCTCAAAGAAGACATTAACATGTTGGAGTCAAGGTACAGTGTGTCTGACTGTGGCTGATCAGACCAATGTGAACTCGGAAGCCTCTACCACAGGTTGGGCACCAATAGTCCATATGAACACTTGAAGTGGAGATTTCTCTAAATCTATATATCTCTAAGCTATTTATATGACAATCCAAGTGTTTTAATGTTACATATCACAGAGCCAATGACAGATCCCTAGGGCACCTCACTAAAGACCTCATGTCAACATCAAACCATTGATGACTTCTCTATTAGCCCCCATCATTCAAGCAGATGAATAATACAATCCATCAATAATATAATCTATCTAGGCAGCAAGCCTAGAATCTATAGAGAGTTGGATAGAGTAGGGAAGATATGAGTTTGAATCCTGCTTTAGACATTCACTGGCTGTGTAACCCTGAGCAAGTCATTTAGCCTTAAACTGAAGCCTTAGTTTCTTCATCTATAAAATGGGAATAATAATAACACCTACCTCCCAGGGTTATTGTGAGTTTCAAATGAGATAACACATGCACTGTGCTTTACACACCTTAAAGGGCTCTAATGATAGATATTGATCTGGGCCTTGACATCTTCCCTGAAGCTGCTCCTTTATTTGTTGTCTCTCCATATTAGAGTGTAAGTCCCTTGAGAGCAGAAGGTGACTCTCGGTTTTTCTATTTGCATTTCTTGCATTTAGCACAAGTGCTTGGCACACAGTAAGTGCCTGATAAATGTCTTTTTCTTTAGTTCTTCCACCATTCATTCAAATAGAGCCAGCATGACTTTGTCACAAGCAAGCAACTCATGCTTATTTCCCTTTTTGGCAGAGTTTCTAGAGTGGTAGATCAAGAGAATGCTATAGCTATATTTTACTCGATTTGAGCAAAGCATTTGATAAAATCTCTTATGCAATTCTTACGGAGAAAAAAGAGAATTGTAGCCTAGGTAATAACACAATTAGATGGATTGTATTATTCATCTGGTTAAAGGGCTTGCTGCCTAGATAGATTGTATTATTGATGGATTGTATTATTCATCTGCTTGAATGACGGGGGCTAATAGAGGAGTCATTAATGGTTTGATGTTGACATGAGGTCTTTAGCGAGGTGCCCTAGGGATCTGTCATTGGCTCTGTGATATGTAACATTAAAACACTTGGATTGTCATATAAATAGCACTCTAATCAAATTTGCAAGTGGGCTATGCTAAGAGGGACAAATAACATGTAAGGTGACAGATTTAGGATTCAAAAAGATAACAGAATAAAATGTAGAATCCAATATCTTTTGACATAGCATTATTTACCCTTTCTGTCTTTGTGTCCTCAGAAAGAGAAGATGGACAAGAGTTGCACAGGAGGAAAGGGCACGGATGGTAGCAATGTGCATTATTGGTGGGCATACACACACTGGTAAGATTACAGATCCACTAAAGTAGTGGACTATTTTATATAATTCTATATAGGGTACCCACTATTTAGGACCCTCACCCAGCATACAACATAGTATCTGACACTCACCAGTACTTAATATATGTTTGCTGCTGGATTACTTGAACACCAGACTGAATTTAATTAGGGGAAATATAATAAGGATATTTGTATAGAGTCTTAAACATTTGTTCAGAAATTCCATTTCCTAAGCGGAAAATAGGTGGGCATTGTCAGAAAGAAATCTTCTATAAAGGATCGGGGGGAGGGGGTCTTAGTGGGCTCCATACTCTATATGCACCAATATGGCAGCCAAAAAGCTAATGAAATTTCAGACTGTCTTAGGAGATGTGGATCCAGGACTAGAAAGATGATCCTTCAGGAAAGAACTCCTGCCCCACCCCTGTCAGATCACATCTGGAGTGATGTGCTTACTTCTAGGTACCATATTTTCAAAAGAATTTTGATAAGTTGGAAAGTACCTGGGGAGAGCAAAAAGGATAATTAAGGGTCTTGCAATCATGCTATATAAGGACCCATTTTGGGTATTGAATTGTTTGACTGAAAAAGAGAAAGTTTTGGAATCTGGGGGAAGGTATTTGAAGATCTGTTAATGTGAAATAGGAACTATGGGTTATAATGTCCCCAGAGGACAGAATTAGGATCAATGGGTAAATGTTGCAGGAAGGCCAATTTAAGATTGGTAGAAAAAAAATTTTCTTAATATGTTACATTTTTGAAAAGTAGAATAAAATGCCTCTGGGAGTGGTGAGCTCTATCTCAGCGGAGGTCTCGGAGTAAAACATGGATGGGAAGGGAGGATGGAAGGAAAGGGGATCCTTTGGGGAGGCATGGGCTGGACTAGACCTCTGAGGTATCTTCCAGCTCTTGAATTCTGTGATTCTTTTTTTCTTTTTGGATGGGGGAGGGCAGGGCAATCGGGGTTAAGTGACTTGCCCAAGGTCACACAGCTAGTAAGTGTTAAGTGTCTGAGGCCGGGTTTGAACTCGGGTCCTCCTGACTCCAGGGCCAGTGTTCTATTCACTGTGCCACCTAGCTGCCCCTTAAATTCTGTGATTCAATTTCTGTGAATCGCTTAGAGTCCCAGCTCTAAGCAACAACTCACTGGCTGTGAGAAGCAACATGGTGTTGTAGTTCTCAAGGGATGGCCTTGGAGTCAGAAAGACCTGAGTTCAGTTTTCACCTCTGATGTTTACTAGCTGTGTGACCATGAGCAAATCACTTACCTTCTTAGGTTTCTGTTTCCTCATATGTAAAATGGGGATAAGCAAATCTGTCCATGATACCATAGGCTGTTCTGAATGAAAATATATGTAAAGTATGTTGCCAACTTTAAGTCCATATAAATGTTTGCTATCATTATCTTGAACAAATAACTCATCAGTTCTGACCTTCAGTGACTTTATCTGTAAAATGGGAATAGATGACAATTCTTGTACTACGTACCATGTCGAGTTGTGGATAAAGGGTTTTATGGGTTGAAAAGTGCAATATAAATGTGAGCTAATCAGTCATGGGGGGGGGACACAAAGACAGGGGAAAGATAGACAGACACATGGGCAACAGACAAAAGCGTGATGGAGGGGCATATGAGGAAGAAAACAGGCACCTCCCAAGTGCCTACTATGTGCCAAGCTCTATGCTAAGAACTTTTCAAAAATTATCTCATTTGATTCTCACAGAGTACAATATTACCCTTTGAAGTACTATTATTATCCCCCTTTCACAATTATTGATACAGTTATTGAGCTGCCCTATGGGAATGACATAGAAGGGATAGACAGACAGATGTGGGTGTAATCAGACATGGGAAGAATGGATGGGGCAGGCAGACAGGGAGAGGCAGCTAGTGGCTGTAGTCAAGAAGATCTAAATTCAAACCCAACCTCAGACATTTACTAGCAACATGACCCTTGGCCATTTAGCCTCTGTCTGTCTTACTTTCCTCATATGCAAAAATAAGCATTTATTAGGTGCCTACTATGTTGCAGGCATGGTGCTATGAATTTCACAAATCTCTTTAATGAGATTAAAAGGAGGATAATTACTCCTTTCTCTCAGGGTTGCTATGAGGACCAAATCATATAAATCCTAGCTATTATTTTTAGATAAAATACATAATATATTTCCTTTACATTATGAATGCTTTCCTCAGGAAAAGATGCAGTGTCAAGCACTGAATAGCATCACCAAAAAATGAAATTAATTCGATTTTAACAAGACAGGAAATGATTCTTACTGATGTGGGTGTCATTGCTGAATCAGCTGTCTGAGTACAGTCAGACCAGGGACTTCTTAGAGCAAAGATCAGAATTAATAAAAAGCTAAAAGAAAGAATAATGAGGGGAAAAGCATGGCGTGCTATTGAAACAACTCAATCCTGAGCTATCTGAACAAGTTATTGCTCATGAAAAATGGGTAATTGGCAGCATAAATGACATCAACACTGATTATAATAACTCCATGCAGAAGTTTAACCAATATGAATCAATCTGCCATAAAAAAGGAGATCAAAAGTGCCTAAAAATTGCCTTTGTCAGCAAACACTTGACTCACTTGCTGAGCAGGGAGAAATGAAGGCCAAAGGCAACACTGGTTTAGAATACAAATTAATGTAAACTTGTTTGTAAAGTCTTATGGAGAAGGATGATGGATGGTTATAAGCAGCATGGCCTCATAAATCAGAGAGTAGCAGTAGAGGGAGAAACCAGTTTAAAGAAATCTTGGCAAGAGGGTCAAATAGGCAGAGTCATCTTTGATGGCATTTAAGCATGAAAATTCAAGAGAGACAACAAACAGCAGAATACTAGGGAAAGATCTACAAAGATTCAAAAAACAAAACCAAATTATTCTAACCATCAAGGAAAACTAAGTCATAATACTTGTATTCCTCTTTCCACGAATATTGGCATAGATGAGTCCCACAGGTGTGAATGGCAAGTTGGAATGGTGGGTAACAATTATTCCCTCCTTAGAGGGAATGTCAAAATTAGTGAGATCACAGATGGACTCAACAATTGGGGGAATGGCTTTCTTCCACCTTAGGGGAGGGGAGAGGCATGGAAGGAGGTGAGGTAAGAATAGAAGCCATTTATTTCTTTGCATTGAGACTCCCCCAACCTGAGCCATGTAGTTGAGAGTCAAAGGCTAAATAAACAGGTGGTTCAGCTCAGAACTGGAAAACTGAGTGGGTGGGTGCTGCCCCCTAGTGGTACTGGGCAAGTTTGCTTGGCTGTGTTCACCCCAAACTTGGACTAGGCTCTAAGTCATGGAGGCCAGGGCTGCCCTTCTCAGTGGACCAGAGACTAAAAGTTTGGAAAGTCCATCGATGCTTTGACCTAAGTCATCTTCACCAACCAGACATACTCCCAAGGACCTGTACTTCCCTCTTTCTTCCTATGTATTTTGGGCTGCACCTGGGGTTTGAAGAAGGGGGTGGGTTGAGGAGAGAGGTTGGAAGACAGAGAGACAAGGAGAGAGACTCTGGAACTTTGGAAGCAAAGCCAATCCCGGAAAATTTTATTATTCCCACTTCACTGGTAGAGTGGCCCAGGACCACAGAACGAGTAAGTATTGGGACCTAGTCCTTAATTAAGTGCGTGTGAGACCAGACATTAGCAGTGAGGTGGTGCGCTGGAAGTCCTGAATTCAAGTCCAACTGTAGACCCTTATTAGCAGTGTGACCTTGGGCTAGTCATTAAACTTTTTTTTTCTTTTTGGAGGGCAACTGGGGTGTGACTTGCTCAAGGTCACATGGCTAGTTTTTGTGTTAAGTGTCTGAGGCTGGATCCGAACCCAGGTCCTCCTGGCTCCAGGGCCAGTGCTCTATTCACTGCACCACCTAGCCACCCTAGTCATTAAACTTTTAATCAGCCTCTGTCTCATCAATTGTAAAATGGACATTGGAATGGCACCTACCTCCCAGGGGGGTTGTGAAGATCAAATGAGATGATATTAGTAAAGCACCTGGAGCATAATAGGTACTTCAGAATGCTTTTCTTCGTTCTATTAGAAACTCACATATTACCCATGGCAGAAGTACTGGCATTTTGGAAGAGCAATGCTTATTTCTACATGAACAGGTTTCTAATGGTGTAATTTCAGGCATCTGTTGGGAATATTTTGAGGCAGGGAAATCTTTCTGGATCCTTTAAGTTTGACCATAAAGGCAACATTCTATTGGCTCGTCTGTCAGACCAGTTCTGTCTTGCAGAGTGCTCAAACTTTATCTGAAAGTAGTTTATAGTGTCTTCCTCCCCTCCCCCTTAGGTTGGAGGGTTAACTGTGGGGACTGGGGAGATCTTGGTGCCCGCAGCTCATCCACCCAGCATAGATTCCTGAGCTTGTCTCTAACTCATGCATGTTTCCAGGAGGCCCAAAGAAGCTGGGACGCATCCTGACTGCCCAAACCCCCAGGACTTCCTTTCTTTCCTCCTAAAGACCAGCCCTTAGAGCCAAGATCAGAAGCAGGGAACTCTGGCCAGCATCTTCCAGAATTGCTCTTTGGATCCATCCTTTCCCAGAATCCTTTGCTTGAAATCCCTTCTCCCTGCCTAGTTAATTTAATTACTTTATCAGACTCCTTCAGTCAGGCTGAAGGTAATAGACTCTTCCCACACAGAGACTCAGACCCAGACTTTATCTGATCATTTAATTAGCTCCTCCTACCCTCCTGTGAGGGATTTCAGTCTATAAGATGAACTGGAAGGTTTCTTAGGTGGGATTAAGGTCAGAGCATTGATCTTTGAGGACATTTCTTCGGGGGATGGGCTGTTCATGATGAGGGTATGGCCTTTATTATACCAGGCAGCCCTGGTAGTTTTTTAAATGAATGAAAGGTTTTCTTTCTTCTTAGTCTGCCCTATCTCAATGGGGGAAAATTCACCACAGATTTAGAGTTGGGAAGGAATTTAGAATTTATCTAGATCAACACCCTTATTTTACAGGCAAGGAAACTGAGGCCCAGGGAGACTACATTAAATTAAAGACCCAAGATCACAGAGGTAAGTAAATTGCAGAGTCAGAATTTGGACCAGAATACTTCTATTCCAAATTCAGCACTTATTCTAATGTACTGGCCCTTGGAGTGTGGGGGTGAGGAGAGGAGTACTGGGCACCAGCAGAAGGAACACAACCTCAGAAAGTCAGACATCTCTGAAGCACAGTGTATCATCCCTTCCAGGGCCCCTTTCCCAGTGCCTGCTCTACACCGATGGGCAGCTGCTATTACTACCCTCCAGGTTGGAGGAGTAACCCTCAAGGCCTGGTGTTTCCAATCCTGCCACTCAAAAGACCCACCAGTGGGTTTAGTTATTAGTCAGTAGTCTTAATTCATTTTTAGAAAAGTTTATTTCCTGAGGTGGAATAGTTGGTAGAAAACGTTCCTTTCAAACGAGGGGAGCATTCTTCCGCCACATGCACAAGGAGAGTGGTTTCAGATTTAAGGTTCAAAGGTAATGAGGCACATGTGTTGGGAACAGGTGTACTTCAAAAGTCCTGACACTGGAACTTCTTTTCTCCTTTTGTAAGAGTCTTCAAGAAATTCACCTTAGGCATAGCTCTCTACTGGACAGCCAGGTGACCAAGTGGGTAGAGTACTAGGCTTGGAATCATGAAGACTCATCTTCATGAGTTCAAATCCTCCCTCAGAGAAGTAATAGCTGTGTGACCCTGGGCAAGTCACTTCATTAGGTTTGCCTCAGTTTCCTCATCTGTAAAATGAGCTGAAAAAGGAAATGGAAAAAACTCCAGTATCTCTGAAGAAAACCCCAAATGGAGACAGGAAGAGTAAGACAGCTAAATAACAACATAGCTCTCTACTAAATTCTAACGATCAGTACCTTTCAAAGTCCATAGCAGACATTCTCCCCACTTTAGGTGCTGTTTCCTCCCTTGGGTGGGCATTGTCCCATATTTGTTTGTGTTTGTTCTTGGTACCTTTCTCTTCACTCCTAATTTTATTTGTTGTCTCCTACTCATCCCTTCTCTGATAACATGGTTAATGGAAATAGGGGAGGTGGGGGCGGGGAGAGACTCTTCTCTTCTGAAAAGTGGTTCCCTCTCAGGAATCCTTTACCACTGGATTTAGCTGCCACACAACTAAGCAACTTCCAAACTAGTTTGCCATTTTTATACACATCCCCATGGAGCACGATTGATTGTCTTTTACTTATCACAAGATGTTTTCTGTGTTGAGTTATCTGCTTTCATCCGATGATCTAAAGTCCCTATGATCTTTTCAAATTAATTAAGGCCTTATTCAAACCTGGTCTGCCTTTGATTTATTGATTTCATAGAGATGTCAGAGCTTTCTGGGATTAATTGGGGTGAGGGTGGACCTCCATTCTTAACAAAAGAAAATTTTCCTTTAAAAAATATTTATTTTCAGTTATAGATTCTTTCCTTCCCTCTACCCCTCCTCCTATCTCCTTGAGATGGTAAGAAAAATGATATCCTTTATACATATGAAGTCATACAAAATGTATTTCTGTATTAACCATATTACAAAAAAGTCTAGAAAAATAAAGACATGGAAAAATGTGCTTCAATGTGCATTCTGAGTCTATTATTTCTCTGGAGGTGTATATCAGTTTTTCATCATAAGTCCCATCAAAATATTTTGGAGATACCCTGTTTCCCAAAGCTAAGGTCCAGAAAGCAGTCTGTGCCCTGAGCTTGGCGTAACAATAATCCTTTGTGATGTAGATGATCTCCAAAGTGTATGGCACCAGGTATTCATTCCACCTCTTTCTCAGGGATGTAAGAGTCAACAACCATCATGTCTCTGGCATGCTCACATTCTCTGTTCCTTGTCCTATATTCCTGTTCCTGTCACAGAGTTCTGGTTCTGTACCCCACAGAGTAATCACAATCCCCAAGACTTGGGGCAATACTATTCCCCCAGGATACACGGGAACAGTAACTCAAGACCTAAAAATGATTATGTCATAGTCTAGCCCAATATATATATGAGCACTGCTTGTACCCCAACATGTTAAGCCCCCCTACTCAGGAGGACTTTCACTTGCAAGGATTTTCCTCCTTCTGAAACTAATTAAATTGCTACTTGATACATTTTCCTCTGGCCTGCTCTGCTTTGGCTCCAGCCATTCCCTGGTTAGAGTTGGATCCAATCTGTATTTCAATCAAAATTCTATTAACAGTCCTTTAGAGTTCTAGTGAATCATTGCATTGATCAGAGTTACTAAATCTTTCCCAGTTATTTGTCTTTACAATATTACTGTTACTGTGTACGTTGTTTCCGTGGATCTCCTTATTTCACTTTGCATCAGTTCATGTAGGTCTTCTCAGGTTTTTCTGAAACTATCCCATTTTTCTTTTTTTACAGAGCAATAGTTTTCCGTCACATTTATAAACTATAACCTGTTTGTCCATTCCTCAGTTGATCAACATCCCCTTAGTTTCCAATTCTTTGCCACCACAAAAAAAAGAGCTGCTACAAACATTTTTGTGTATGTGGACCCTTTATCTCGTTTTTTAAAAATCTCCTTGGAGTAGAGACCTAGTAACAGTATTTCTGGGTCTAATGAACAATTTTGTAACCCTTCAGACACAGTTCCAAGTTGTTCTCCAAAGTGTTCATAGCTCCACTAACAGTGTATTAAGGACCTATTTCCCTTCCAGTATTTGTCATTCACCTTTTCTGTCATCACAGCCAATCTGAGGGGTGTGAGGTGTCATCCCAGAGTTGTTTTAGTTTATATTTCTCTAATTATTAGTGATTTAGAACATTTTTATACTATTGATAGTTTTGATTTCTTCCTTTGAAAAATGCCTGTTCATATTCTTTGACCACTTATCAGTTGGGGAGTGGTTTTTATTTTTTTAAGATAAATTTGGCTCAGTTCCCTATATATTTGAGAAATGAGACTTTTATCAAAGAAACTTGCTATAATTTTCCCCCTAGTTCCTTCTTTTGTTCTAATTCAATAGAAAATTTTTATTTTTTAACTGCCTAAATGATGGTGTTCTTTCCTTTCCTTCTTTTTGTCTCTCCCCCTCTCTCATCACTGTCATTTTCCACCGACTGCCACCCCTACCTCCTGGTAACAAATAAGTATAATCAAGCCAAACAAATCAATATATTGGCTATGTCTGAATATTATGCCACCATCTGTTCCTCTAGTTCACCACCTCTCAGCTCAGAGACAAGAGCTTTACCTTCAGTGTTCTTAAGTCAGGGCTGGTCACAACATTGACTAGAGTTCTAATGTCTTTCACTGTTGCTTTCCTTTACATTATTGTGATCATTGTGAAATTGTTGTCTGGATTCTTCTTACCTTGCTACTTGCCTCCTAGGTAACTTTTAAAGATTTTTGTCTATAGTGCTCTCTCAGTCTCTCTCCCTCTCTCTCTCTGTACATATATATATATATATACATACATATACATATATATACATATGTGTGTATGTGTTTTAACAAAAGAGAAAAATAACAATTTCTCTCAGAAACTTATCCAGGAGAAAGAAAGAGAGAATGGGAATGGCAGAGGTGTGGTAGAGTGAGAAGCAGCAGAAAAATGACAATAGAATAGTTCCCCATAAACTACCAGTGAGAAATGTGGACAAGCATAGGGCCTCCAATATTGTGGGGATGCTGATATCTTCTGGTGATGTCATTGTTCCTGGGCCTGCTTCTTCTAAGTACTTCCTCTTCTGGGTCTGCATCTGTCTGAAGGCCCATACTGGAAAGAGAAGAGATATCCCTGAACAAATCTATATTTTATCTGCTTCAAGTTCAACAAGGCTGACCTTCCTTGGAATTCCCAATTGTCCATTTCAAACTGGATATCCTAGAGACATGTTAATCTCAAATGTCTGTAACTGAATTTACTGCTCTTTCCCCTAAACCCTCCCATCTCCCAAGTTTCCCTCTTTCTGAAGAGGGCACTGTTGTAAGATAACCCAAATCACATGCCACCTGATTTGGAGCCCACCATTAAGCCCCTTTTATTTGTCTTTGTCTTTATCCTAAACCCTGTAACTGCTTGTAATAGCTTAAAGGCTAGTCCTCAGTAAGAGTGAATCACCCAAGGCATAAAGTCCCTGCTCCCTTATCTTTTCCTAAGTTAGCACTTCTCCAAATCAGTAAGCCTTGAAGCAACATTTTGTATAAGGGTTATGGTGCAAATCTGAATAGAAACCATGGGCCAAGTCTATCCCATGCAAGAGACCACCCTGTTCTGGGATGCTGACCCAGCAAGGTCAGAATGCTGACCAAGCACAGTCTCCCACACCTTTCACCCAGAACATGACCCTGGCCTGTTCCATGACCCCAGCCTGTTTGGGGAAATTCCACTCCCCCTGTGTCCTCCACCCTGTACCCTCCACCTTGTTCTGGGTGGGATCCCATCACAGGGAGGGTCCTGGCCTTGTAACTTTATTTAAAACCCAGATCTCGGTCTCTCTCTCTCGCTCTTATTCTTTTCACAACAGCACCAAGATCATTCTAGTTTCTCAGGTTCATAAATTCAGTATTATCCTAGATTCCTCATTCTCCCTTACTCCACATATGCCATTGTTTACCATATCTTGCTGTTTTTATCTTTACAACATCTTTCATATCCAACCCCTTCTCTCCACTCACATAGCTACCATCTTAGTTCAGAACCTTGTTACTTCCCACCTAGATTATTGAAACAGCCTCCTAATTGGTCTCCTGGTCTCAAAAGGAGATTGAAGGATTCCTCCCACTATTCCAGTCATGTGATTCTCCTAATCAACCAATCTCAATTCTTTCCTATTGCCTCTAAAATAAAATATAAACTCTTCTGTTTAGTTTTTTAAAACCCTACACTATCTGGAACTAATTTCCTACCTATTTTTATTGGATGTTATTCTCCCCACCCCAACACTAAAATCTAACTAAACTGGCCTTTTCTTTGATCCTCACTCATGATACCCCATCTGATGATTTTTGTATTGACCGTCATCCATGCCCGGAATACACTCCCTTCTTACCTTTACCTCACAGAGTCCATTTTTTCCTTTAATATGCAGCTCAGGCATCATTTTCTTCATGAAACCTTTCCAGATCCCCCAAACTTCTAGCACCTCACCTCCTGATCTATCTTGTATTTAGTTACTTTGTATTATCTAACCCAAGTCCCAAAGCCCATTGGTATGGGACTCTCTCCTCCTTAATGGAACTCAATGCCCTGAGTCCACTTGAGGGGGCAGGGCAAATAGAACTGGTGAGAGTGGGAAAGAGGTGAGTTTGGCTTCTGGTGCTTCTGGTTAACAGATTCAAGACATACCTGGATGATACCAACACCACTTCAGGCTGCTGAAGGAAAAGGCTCTGGAAGGAAACCAACATGAGAAAAGCTAGAGGCCTCCACCACGGCTCTATTCCTAGCTGGCTACTCTAGACACTTTGACTTTTGTCTTGCTTTGACTTGGATAAATGGGTTTCTTTGCTGATTGCTATGTGTGCTCATTGTAGAACATTTGTGTGAAGGGTCAAGCCTTGGATACAAAATTTGGGGTCCTGCTTCCTCCATTAATAAGGCAGCAATTAAAAGTTAGAATCCCCTAGACTAATAATAGTCAAGAGAGCAGATATATAATCTTTCTATATATAATATATAATAATATATATTATTAATACATATTATATATCTATATAATATCTATCTATATCTATCTGTCTATCTATCTAATCCTTTGGAGCTCAAAATGGCCTGATCAGTTATAATTAGACATACTATACTTTGACCCCAACGTAGTGGTGTCATTTTGCTTCTCTTGGAGAAGGACAACAACCATTCAACCAAGATATCATCCTAACCTGGTACCCCCCTCTCTGAGGAGAGAAGGATAGATACTGGCCCCAAATTCCTTCTTTCCTTCCTGGCAAGAGTTAAACTCTCTCTTGGTGAAAGGCAGAGGAATAAGGGGTTAAAGTTGTCCATTCTGTCTCTCTTTAAGCCATATAACAACACCCCCAAGCTACATGTGGAGTACAGCCTTCATTGCATATATTTGGATTTACTTACTTTGTATTCATATTGTTTATATTTTTATAAATTCAATGTCTCTCCCATTAGAATGTAAGTTTCTTGAGGATAGGCTTTGTTTACTTCTTCCTATTTGTTGAATAATTGGTTGATAATTTTTGCACTCAGTTTTTGTTTAATTATACTGTTGGGCTACAGGATGGAGCCAACAACTGGTGCAGTGGCTAGAGAAATATCAAGTAAAGCTTCCCATATGAAGATGGCACCTGAGTTAAGCCTTAAAAATAGCGAAGGAATCCGAGAGGCAGCAATGAGGAGGGAAAGCATCCGAGGCATGGAGGCAGCCTTGGAAGAGACATGGGCCCAGGAGATGGAATGTCACGTTCTGAGAATAGCTGGTAGCCTAGTTTGGCTGTAAAGGGAGAGTCTAGAAAGATACCTTGGAAATAAGATATCCAGGGTTTTAAAAGCCATGCTGAGTTCACATTTTATGCTAGAGGCAAAAAGAGGAAAGCACCGAGTATTTTGGAGCAGGGCAATGACATTAAATCAACAAACCTTTCTTAAGTCCCTAGTATGTGTAAAGAATTATGCTAGGCACTGTGGACACAAAGGTGAAGAAGGAGATCCTGACCTCAAGGAGCTTATTTTCTCTTAGGGGAATGGAACCCAGCTTTAGAGCTATGATACTGTAACCCTAAGACAAGAGATAGGGTTGAGGAGAATGTGAAAAGAGGGAAGTTCCAGGAAGAGACAGAAGGGGAAGGCGCTATGTGATACAGTAGAAAGAGTGACCAATTTAGAGTCAGAAGCCTTGGGTTTGAATGTCAGCTCTGTCATTTATTACTTCAGTCAACTTGGGCAAATTACCTCACCTCTGTGGGCTTCAGTTTCCACATATGCATATAAGGGTAAGTCTAGAAACCTCTAAGGCTTTGGACTGGCCCTAAAGAATACCTTGAACCCAGGGTTACCTTACTTCAATGACCCATTAGGTAAGTTGGGAGGTGCTAGACATGCCTGGTAATCTTTGAACTTTAAACCTCACTGACCCTCACTGATTCCTAGGAACAGAGAGGCGTAGTCAAGATCCAGTTTTTGGTTCCAAGGCTCCTTTCTAGTCTGACCTCCAACTACAGACACTCAGGTTCTCCCTTCTTTTTACCCTCAACTGTATCACTTCCTTATTTTCTCCCAATAGTTGTGTTTTTCTTGGCCTGATTGACCTATTGTACTCAAGCTTTAGTCGCTGGTTCCTCTTCTTCTGCCTTATTTTCCAGGTGTTCCCATATCATTCTCTCCCTCTATCCCTAGCCTCACACACTCCAGACCTCTAGTGCCATTAACTACTCTTTATTCACAAAGAAAAACAGAATAAATATATAAACTCAGAAATATTTCACCGAGGAAAGATATTAAGACGTACACATAAAAGAAAGTTAGCCAGACAAAGAGGAAGGAGAGTATTGTAATTTTTTTATCCCTCATGGTATCCAGTGCTGTGCAGAGCACACAATTCACTGAATACATAATTGCTAAATTAAATTAATTAGAGTTCAAGATAGGGAGAGGGGTAGAATCTAGAGCCTGACCCTCAATCCTTTGCTGCTTTATTTTTTTCAATTGTTTCACTTGTATCCAACTCTTTCATGACCCCATTTGGGGTTTTCTTGGCAAAAATACTGGAGTGGTTTGCCTTTTCCTTTTCCAGTTCATCTAACACATGAGGAAACTGAGGCAAACAGGGTTAAGTGACTTGCCCAGGGTCACACAGCTAGTAAATGTCTGAGGCCAGATTTGAATTCAGGAAGATGAGTCTCCCTAATTCCAAACCCACTAATCTATCCACTGCTCCACCTAGATGCCCCTCAATCCTTTACTCTCTACCAAGGTTTCTCAAGATTCCTGGTCTGAGTCCCAGTAGCTGGGAGCTGGCTAAGGGAGAAGGGGGAAGAGGGACATCTGATTCTGGTGATGATGCTAACACACCCTAGGGAAACCACTGAAGGATGAATGGAGCCTCTCTAGAGGTCCGATTAGCTTTGAGGTAGATGGGGAAAGGGTAAGAAACTAGGTATCAGGGACTGTGGACCTCTGCAAGGCTGAATGCATTCCAGGGCTGAGTAAGGGCCGTCAGAAGCCTAGACTGAACCAGGTTCCCAGATCTCACCTTCAAACCCTCCAAGTTTTAGGATCTCACCCTGAGGTCTCAGGATTTGAAGCTAAAAGAGACATCAGAGTCCAACACCCCAATTTTACAGGTGAATAAACTGATTTGCCCAAGGTTACACAGGGAGTAAGTAAGGAGCAGAGGTGACATTTGAACTCATATCATCTGTCTTCAAAGATAGCATAACTTCTACCATTTCCTCAACCAGAGAAGCTTCAGGGCAGGTTGGGAGCTCTCTTCCCCTGTGCTCTCCTCCTCTAAAAGTGGGGCATCTAGGGGCATGCTGAAGCCCCTCCTACCCACTGATTTTTAAATTTTCAATGTGATCATTTATGCCTTGGAAATCAGAAAATCGTGAAAACTGGGGGTTCATTTATTGTTTTATTGATTTCTGGATTTGAGAAAGTAAATGATAGCGGGCAGCTAGGTGGCACAGAGAATAGAGCATGAGTCCTGAAGTCAGGAAGTCCTCAGTTCACATCTGACCTCAGACATTTGACACTTAACTAGCTGTGTGACCTTGGGCAAGTCACTTATCCCCAATTGCCTTGCCTTCCCCCTTCCAAAAAAATGAAAGAAAGTAAATGATAGAGATAATGTTAGTAATGCACATGAAACTTAAAAAAAAACTTAACTGTTAAAATAATTTTCAGAGAGCTAGTTAAACATTTTTACTAGCATACCACCTTCCTAGGAGCATATTTGCATTTTAACCAGAGGGTGCTTTGTGTAGCCCCAAGGAACACTGAATTTGGAATTCAAGCTTCGGTTCTCAGGTCTGCTACTTAGAACCCATGTAACCTTGGGTAAATTTCATTCCCTTTCCTGGCCTCAGTTTCCTTATGGGAATTTAACAGGCATTTCTAAGGCTTTTTTAGAAGTGACTTAAGTAAAGGATAATAGTAAAACTCGTAAAGACATTCATGCTTACATTTCTAAGGAATCTTCAAGTTTCCATTTTTCCTTTGCTGTTCAGATTCATAAGAGATGTCTAGTCACTCTCCAAGTCAGCTAACAAGCATTTATAAATGAGATGTTTATTATATGCCAGGCACTATGCTAAATGTTTGGGATGCAAAGGACAGTAAAAACACTGTCCCTTCCCTTAAGGGGTCCACAGTCTAATGGGGAGACAACATGTAAATAACATAGTACATTGAAATATACAGTATAAATAAGAAATAATCAAAAATATTTATTAGCACCTACTATGTGCTAAGGCACTATGCTAAGCTCTGGGGATCCCAAAAGAGGCAAAAGATGGTCCCTGCCCTTAAGGAGTTTACAATCTAATGGGGGGGGCAACATGCAAATGCCATAGTACATGCATTGTAACTGGGAGGTCATCTCAGAAGGTAGGTCTTGGGTGGATGGGTGGGGGGCGGGCCGGGGAGCTACTAGGAAAGCCTTCTTGCTGAAAGTGGAATTTCAGGTGAGTCTTAAAGGAATCCAGGAGTCAAAGGTGAGTAGGGGAAACCATCCAGACCTGGGGTGCGGGGTGGGGGGGGGGAAAGGGGGGAGAGGGCCTGGGAAAGGCACAGAGAAACCAAGTACCATGTGGGAGGAACAGTAGGCAAGTCAATGCTTCTGCGTTGCAGAATTAGAGGAGGGGAGTCAAGTGTGAAAAGACTGGAAAAGTAGGATGGGACCAGTTTGTGAAGGGCTGAAAAACTCAAAGGATTTTATCTTTTATCCTAGAGATAATAGGCTGGGGTTGAATGAATAGCAAAGGAGAGGAGAGGAGAGGAGGGGGTGACAGAGTCAGTGCTTCAATCTACTGCTTGGATATTTGGGTTCCTATGTCTCTGTGGCCTCATGATTGTGGCTTCAATTTCCACATTTGCTTCATGGGGATGAGGGGGAGATAGGCATAGAGAAGGCTAGGGGAGCAATCAGAGCTGAGCTTAGATGAAACAGCAGAAAAGGACTGGAAATTTCAGCAGACTTTTCTCCCCTCTGGTGGTCATGCCTAGAATAGCTTCTTTCTGCTTGCTTGAAATTTAGAAGAGCCTGCTCAATCATAGTATTATTGAATTTTGGCACTGGAAGGGACCTCAGAGGCTATCTCATCTAACTCAAACCAGACAAAAATCTCCACAATACAATAATAAAAATATTTAGCATTTATGTTGCTCTTTAAGCAACATATGTGCTCTTGGCACAGAAGATAGAATTCCAGGACTGAAGTAAAAAAATACTCATCTTACTAAGTTCACACCTGGCCTTAGTAGCTGTGTGACCCTGAGCAAGTCACTTAACCCTGCTTGCCTCAGTTTCCTCATGTGTCAAATGAACTGGAGAAGAAAATGGCAAACCACTCCAATATCTTTTCCAAGAAAACCCCAAATGGGGTAATGAAGAGTTGGGCGTGCCTGAAATAACCAAACAACAATATAATGCTTGAAGGTTTGCAAAGCACTTTACAAATATTATCTCATTTGATTGTCACAACAGCCCTGAAATTGCTATTATTATCTCCATTTTGCAGATGAGGAAACTGAGGTTAGGTGACTTGCTTAGGGTCCACAGTTAGTAAGAGTCTAAGGTCAGATTGAAACTTGGGTCTTCCTGACTCCAGACCCAGTACTCCATCCACTGTACCACCAGCTGCCTCTGTACCAAACTCAACAAGGGATCATTCAGCCTCTGCTTGAAGAACTCAGGGGAGAGTGTCTTCACTACTTTCTAAAGTAGCCTATTGTGATGGTAATGGGAATTTACTCATTATGGCTCCCTTCCTTAAGAATGGTTGAATTGCTAAATGAATGTACTTTGTTTAAAACTATGTGACCACTTTGGTGAAAACTACTAAAATGTGGCCATTTTACTGATAAGTTGTTATTCCATAACATGGTGAATGCTGTATTTTGATTTTCTGCGAATGTTTTGTCTCAGTTTGTTATTGAATAAATAGAGAGTTCACTATACTGTGTAATCAGAACCTTGAAAGCTGCTCATGCTTGGCTTTACACCTATTTAACTTCTGGACCAATCTCGTTATCACAAAGTTTTTTCTCACATCAACCTCAAAACTGCTCCCTCTCAATTTCCATCCATTGGCCCTCTGTGGCCTAAATGAATCTGATCACTTTGGAACATCCTTCTGCTATGTTGGTACCATTCTTCCACTGGTGGGTTCCTTCCAGGACCTCTACTTGGGGGATGAGCCCACACCAGCCATGCTTTATTACTGACTGTCCTGCACTTTGCCACCATGATTCAGTTGCCTCCTCACCCTGGAACAACTCTCTACCACTTTGGGTCCCTTCTACTGCTGATTTCCAACCTGGGCCTCCATTTTAGGGAGAGGCCGAGGCTGACCAGACTTCATTTTCCTCCTGGCTGTTCTTCTGACTCTCTAGACTTGACCACCATGCCCTTACAGAATTTGTCCCTATTGAGGTGTTCCCCCCCATCCTTTTCCAACTCCCTTTTATGCGCTGTCTTCCTCCATTAGAATGTAAGCTCCTTGAGGGCAGGGACTGTCTTTCTGGCACATATTAAGGGCTTAATAAATGCTTATAGCTGTCTGCCTGCCTTTCTTACATGAGAGCCCTTTAAATACTTAAAGGTATTGATCATGTCCCCTTGAGTCTTCTTTTCCACATGTTAAATGTCCTAATTCCTTCCTTCAGTCTTCATTTATCATGGAATCAATGTCTTTCACAATCCTGGTTTCCTTCATTTGAATGTTTTTCCACTTATCAGCCTTCTTCCTAAACTTTGATGCCCAGAACTGAACTCAAGAAATGCCACACATGCCCCTCCTATACCCACCCTGCCTCATTGATGACTACATGTGATTCTTGCCTCTCCAGGTGCTACTTGAGAGGCTTCATGCTTTTTAGCCCTGAGTGGGTGGAGGAGGATCAGGGAGAAGGCAAATCCCTTCTCTCTGGCTCTGTTTGCTTTCAGTGCTTAGCATACAAGAAGTGCTTAATAAATGCTTATCAACTTGATGTTTTCTCATAGGGTCAGAAATCCTTGGAGAGGTAGCACTTCTCCAGTATTAAGTATCATTTCCATTTCTTAGCCCCCACTATAATCCTGGCAGATCAGGTTAGTGCTACAGACATCATCTACCTGGATTTCAGGAAAGCTTAGTGATGAGTGCAGAGAGTATTGGGCCTGGAGTCAGGAAGACCTGAGTTCAAATCCAGCCTCAGACACTTACTAACTGAGTGACCCTGAGCAAGTAGATTAACCTTTGTCAACCTCAGTTTTCTCATCTGTAAAATGATGATAATAATAACACCTACCTCTTAGGTTTGTTATAGGTTCAAAGAAGACAATACAGATAATATACAGTGGTATAAAAATGTTTAAAGGGCTCTATCAGCTCTAGGCATTTATTGTGGCTGTTTAGCTGTTTTTCAGTCATGTCTGACTCTTCTTGACCCCATTTGAGGTTTTCTTGGCAGGGGTTTATTATTTCCTTCTCCAGCTCATTTTACAGATGAGGAAACTGAGGCAAACAAGGTTAAGTGACTTGTTCAGGGTCACCCAGATAGGAAGTATCTGAGGCCAGATTTGAACTCATGACGATGTGTCTTCCTGATTCCAAGCCCAGTGCTCTATGAACTGTGGTTTCCTTAGGGGCAATATAGAACTATATGAGCTTTATGATTGTAAAATGGATTCATGCCTGGTTTTAGAAGGATAAGGACTAGACCCATAATTGCACAGTTATAGAGAACTCCCAGGTCATAAAACTCCCTCTACCAGTGTAGGAGTGGGCACTTTCTCTGAAGTTTTAGATAGGCTCAGCGCTCTAACCACCCACTCAACTGCCTCACTGATAATAAATGGCAGAACTAGAATTCAAGCCCAGACCCTTGAGTCTGCACCTAGCTCTCTGTCTACTGTGTCATGCTGCACAGGACAAGTGGGCAGACTTAGCAGACTAGGTCAGTGCTATTACTACCCCCATTTTACAGATGAGGAAACTGAGGTAAACAGTGGTTGGGCAACTTGGCCAGGTCATACAGCTATTAAACATCTGAGGTAAAATTTGAACTCAGGTCTTCCTGATTACAAGCCCAACATTCCATCCACTGTACTCCCTAGCTGCCCCTTTTATCTAAAAACAAAAATTTAGCTAGGGCAGCTAGGTGTCGCAGTGAATAGAGCACCAGCGCTAGAATCAGGACAGGAGTTCAAATTCGGCCTCAGACACATAACACAAAAATAGCCGTGTGACCTTGGGCAAATCACTTAACCCCAATTGCCCTCCAAAGAGCAAAAAAAAAATTTTTTTTAAATAAAAACAAAAAATCTATGATCTTATGCTCTTCCCTGAAAGCCCCCAGAGGGTGCTGGGGAAACTTTCTAAGGGTGGTCCAGTGATTATTTATTGCTCTCGATCACAAGACCAGTCCACCCCCACCTTCGTTTCCAGTGCTAGTCTCTTACAGGAAGTCCTTTACACCACTGCTCTTGTGAAAGCAGATTAAATGGCCAGTTCTCTTTCAGACAGTTTGAACAGAAGGATAATGTTCAAAACAAGGAGATGACAGTCCCTCCTCATTCTGTCCCAGTCTGGCCACAGCTGGAGGCTGCGTTCACTTCTGGTCGCCATCTTTTAGACAGATCTTAACAATGATGTGCAAGAGAAGAGGGACCCGGAAGGTGACAGGTCTTCCCTAAAGGGGCTGGGGAAGTTGAGCCTGGTACAGATGGGGGTGGGGTAAGGGGGAGGCTGTGACTGCTGTATTTACATATTTGTCTGTGATAGAAGGATGACATATACTCTGCTTGATCCCAGAGGGTAGGACTACCGCTCAATAGAAATAGAATCTTTCTTGTATTTAGACCTCTCACAATTAGATGACCTCTGGGGTTCCTTCCAGCTCTAAGAGGTGGGTGATTTTTTAGAGCCCTACCTCACTTAAATCCAATACACCTACATGTTGTGAAACCACCTTTCTGATGTCACAGGCCTCTTAGGAGAACTGAGGACAAGCAACGACAGTGAGTCAATGACAGTTTTGCCACCAGCTCTGGAGATGGGGAACCGGGGGGGGTCTCCAAAGCCCTGGTCCCTGCAGCCCCCCTGAGGGAATCCTGTGGCAAGCACAACCCCCTGCTCAATACCCACCCCCTCATCCCCCTTCTTTTCTCATAGGACCATAGACTGAACTGAAAGGGACCTGAGAAGTGACAGTCCAACTCAGAGAGTTTTGCTGCTTTGCCCTGGGTCACACAGTTGGTAAGTGTCTGAGACAGAATTCAAACTCATGTCTTTCCATGCCAGCCCCTTTGTCCAACAGGTAACTTTCTCCTGGGGCCTCCATTTTGCAGAAGGGCCAAGGATGACCATCCTTCATTTACCTCCTGTTTCTTCAAGCTTCAGCTATGGTCTCACTCTGAAATTTCCCCCAGTCCTTGGGGACCTGGTCACCTTGTCACATCCCTCTGACGCTGACTCCCTTCTGTGTATAATCTTCCCACATTAGAATGTAAGCTCCTTGAGGGCAGGGACTGTCTTGGTTTTTGCTTTATCCCAGAGCTTAGTATAGTGCTAATACACAGTAAATAGTCAATAAATGCTTGTTGTCTTCCTGACTTCTGGTGCTCTATTCTCTACATGGTTTGGCTCTGGCCCTTCCCTGGATAGATTCCCCCAGAATCCCTCCCAAACTTTAGAGATCCTTCCCCTTAAAGCCAGTGCCTTTGTGCTGTCCATCACAACCATTACCTTCTCTATTCTACTTCTCAGTCCCTTCCCACCTTTACCCTAGGACCTTCACCCTTCTCTCTACCCCCCATTCTCTCCTATCTTTTCCATTCCCTTCCCCCCACTTCCAGGTAGGAAACAAAGTCAACAAGAGCTTGGTAAGAACAGATACTTTATTGTGCCCCATGGTGAGGGTGGCAGGGGTTCAGAGGGACCACTGTGTTCCCTCCTCCTGGAGTAGGGCAGTTTTTAATTAGAGCTCTGAACGGCTACATCATGGGGAGGGGAGTGGGAGAGGAGAATGATGTTATGTGCTGAATTAGATTGAAACTTTTCCTAGAAAACAAAGTGGCTATAAGTTGTGTGCTTGTTTCTAACTATCTGTACAATGGAAGCTGGGAGAGGAGACAGTGGCCTCCACCTGTCCTTGTGGACCTTTTTCCCAATTCCAGTTCTATGTTTGCACCCTAGCTTGGAGACAAATCTGACCCCCAGAACTCCAGGGTATGGGAGAAGAGCTTAGGCTTTTCTCAGGGATTTGCTTGCTTGTTCTCTCCAGGAAACCACTTTAGCTACCTCCAGGCTCTGCAAAAAATTCTGGGCCAAACTCGGTGTCTTAAGCTGAGAAAGGACTTTAGAACAATCATTGAGCTGGTGGGAGAGAGGTAAGGAAATAATGTTGAGGGGGGGTGTTAAATCTGGTAGCCTTCTCACTCTGGGGGTGGGGTGGGCAGGAGTTAGGCATCTGTGAGAGGCACAACTGAATACCCCTCATTCAGAGCAGGTGGGCAAGCTAACAACCTTGGACAGGGGATGAAGGATGGGGAAGACGGCTGGAATGTAGTGGCCACAGGGACCAGTTAGTAATACTGCAGGCAAGCATTGGGGGCCAGGACCTTCAGTAGCTTCTAATAACAACTCCAAGCCACAAATTACATAGCTAACATTAGACTCACCCCTGAGGGATTGTCCCAGCACTACAGGGAATTTATTGCTAGAAAACAAAAGTTGTCTGGGCCAGGAACCTGTCCACACCTGTTTGAGCTCACCTGGCTCCTGGGCTGAAGGGGGGGGGGGTGGAGATGGCAGAGGGAAGGGAAGCTTCACCCTGCCCAATACCCAGCTGCTCCAGTCCAAGCCAGCATCGGTTTCTTTCACATTCACATATACATTAAGGGAGCCTAGCTTGGTGTGTGGCAAAGTGCCTTTCCCAGAGAAGTGGGAGAAAAATCTCCTTGAGCAAGAAGCTGGTGATGGGAGCAGGAAGGGAACCAGGGATTTGCTCAGCTCCTGCCCAGTGTTTCTCCCCAGTGATGCTATTACCCACAACTCCCAGATGTGGGCTGGGTAAGCCCTGGCCTGCCCATACCAAAGGTGGACTCTCCTGGAGGATTATGGGAATAATGGGGGTCAGGGGAAAGCTTTGTTGGGGCCCTCTGGTTACCCAGGCTTCTTACATATGAATTCTGGCCCCATAGTAAACATGTTTTACCAAGTCAAGCAGTAGGTGAGGCCAGTCTTTCACCCTTATCACCCAAATTCTTTTGCTTCATTGAGAAAAGCTGGAGTTCTGGTTAAAGACAGTCTGGCTGCCTCTGTCCCTCCCAGCTTCCCCAGTGCTTTGTCCCCAGTAAGCAGGGCATGCTGGAACTGGAATAAACTGGAATACTGAAGAATCTTTAGCAACCACAGAGATTCCCTTAACTTGCATCCCATATACTCATGCCAATCTGTCAAGCTTAGCTTACTTCATTGTCAGCATCAATAAACACAGAGGCTGGTGGATAGACCTTCCCAGTAGGTGACATTGAGTAGTTTCTTCTCTGGTAAAAGGAACTATAACCTTGATGGGAGCACCTAAGTTTTTGGTGGAAAGAGAAGGTTCAGGGTTTTGCCACCCCTTTTCTCCATCTCTGAGGAGTAGCCAAGATGATGATGGCTTGCTCCACTCACCCCTGTACAAAAGCAGATCACTTCCAGACACATAGGATCCATGGAGCTCTAGCTCACTCTGGCTACTTACAGACAGACAGACAGATAGACATCACCCTGGGGTAAAATTCACTCTGTAGACTAAGGCCTCTGTTGTCCCAAGGCAAAAACTAACAGGTAAAAGGTACCCCCACCGGTGGGGGCCTTTTCTTCTCTCATTTCTGGTATATCAGTTCAAGGTCTAGTGTGGGACAGCAGCAGGCATGAGTGGGTAAGAGTCCCAGAAAAGCAATAGACACAAGGAATCACAAATCCTAACACACGCCTGCACAGACATCCTACTCACCTAGCAAAGGACCCTATGGCTAACACACAGTAACGAACGAACCGCACAGCTGGAACTAGGCCCCAGCCTACAGCAAATGGTCACAACTCAATACTGAACCCCACATGAAACAAAAGAGTGAATCCCCCTCCCCCCACCCAGCCCAGTGCCCTGCCCCTGCAGGCTGTCAGGCTGGGGTTTGACCCAGCTAAACACTAAAAAAAAATTATAAATATCAAATATACAATGAAAATATATCTGTACAGCACTGAGGATGAAAATAGTCCACTAATCACTGCTTTGGGCTTCTCATTAAACAGCATTTACACGGACATGTACAGCTCATATATACAATAGAAATAGAATATATAGAATATTATATATATTATATATAATGTATTGTCTCTCTTGGGTTTTTCAATTTTCCCTTTCCCTACCTAATTTCACTGAAGAACAAGCTGAGGGCAAAGGTGCGGGTGGGGGTGGGGAGAGGGAGGAGTAATCAGTCTCTGAGAGGTGAGGGCACCGCAGATCAGGACAGATTCATTCACATGCTCACTCTACTGTAGAAATAAGGTCCTCTCACATAGGAGGCCCTAAGATGGGGGGTGGAGGGGAAGGCGAGGAAAAAGCAGCAGTCAGGAAAGGAGAGAGGATGGACAGAACGAAAGATGAGAAAATGGAAGGGGCTGGCCAAGGCGCAGAAAAGGGAGAGAGGAGGAGGGGACCCTAGGCTCAGTCTGTCCCCTCCCAGTCCTGAGTGAAAACTTGGCCACATCCAGGGAAGGTGCTTCAAGGTTCTTCCCCTAGGGACCTGGACCAAGCACTGATGCCTAGTTTGTCCACCTTAGAGGAAGTTTCTAAAGGCAGAGGATCCGTTTCTAAGCCAGGGAAAGTTTAGGGGCAATTCATTCATTCATTTGTTAATTCCTTCATCAGATACTTGATTTCCAATTCAATTCTGAAGCACATTTGCACAACTTCCGGGATCCCTTCTCCCCACCACCATCACAGGATTGAGAGCAGGAAAGGACCTTAGAGGTCATATAGTCCAACCTGCTTATTTTACAGGTGAGATACATGGGTAGTAAGTGACAGAATCAGTATTTGAACTCAGGTCCTTTGATTCCATGTTTGTGCTCAGAAATCTTGACTCCTCCTGGGGGCAGCTAGCCCTCAACCAGGCAAGTCTGGATGAGAATACTGGGCATGATGTTGTGAAAAGAACCCCAGCTGAGCGGTCAGGGGAACTGAGTTTGAGTTCTGTCTTCTGAGCCACTGATTTAAAGGAACTCACTCATTCAGTGGCTCATCAGGGCAGGGTCCACACTCCCCTGAAGTAGAAGGGTTCTGTTAAGTTCCCTGTGAGATGGGACCTAAGGGGCTAAAGTAGGAAGGGGGAGGGGAGGAGTTCTGGGAGAGGTGGAGAGGTGGGGAGGAGGCTGGTGACAGTGGTGTGGTGGGGGTGGGGGTGGACTGTGCAGGGTGGCAGTAGTCATCAGGGCTGAGGAGGCAGTGAATTGAAACTCTTTACCCCAGACCCTGGGACTTCTCCACCTTGTGCCAAATTCACCAGCCATGGGCAAGGCAGGTCCTGGGCCAGAGCCCCCTACACTCCTAGGAGCACAGAGAATCCCCTAGATCCCAGGGCCCTCCTGCTTCGGAGGGAGTAGCTGCCAGTGGAGAGAAGGACTGTCCCCTGCCTGGAATGAAGGGGTGGGAAGGGTAGGAAAGGGTAAAATCGTGTGCTTCTGAAAACAAGTTTGGGAGCAGCCCTCTGCCCCCACCTTTCTTCACTCCCAATTGTCCTTGCTCCCAGAATTGGAGAGTGAGAGGCCACCACCAGTGAGAGGCCCTCAGGCTTGACTCAGAGCTAACAGCAATATCTCTCAAGACCTAAGCAAAGCATTCCCAAGCTGAGACACTGACCTGGCCCCAGTCAGGGTTATTCTCACAGACATGAGGAGACAGACAGCAGGACAGATGTGTCCATGTATACACACACACGGTAAAAGCAGCATCCTACAATAGCTCACCTTCTGTCTTCTCCCCCACAGCTGAGGGGAGACCTCAGGAGTCCCTGAGAGAGATCTTAGGGCAGTGGCAGGAACATTGCATCTGGTCTTAGACACAGCATAGAAATCCATCCATCATCAACTCACCACTCCCTCCCTCCCCCAACCAGGATCAGGCATAAGCAGGGCAGGGGAAGGGCTGCACCAACTACCTGAAGCTCCAGAGACAATTTTCCCAGTCTCTCTCATAGAACAGATGCCCTCGGAATCCTCCCAGAGGCTTCCAAGTACCAGGCCTAAAGTGAGCCTTTTAGCCCACTATCAGGGAGTATACTCCCAGATCATTGCCGGTGTCACCTGCTGGTCCCAAGACAGGAACCTCCAGTCTTAATGGAGTCCCTGCCTCCTCAAACTCTGTCCAGGTAAGGAGCAAGAAAACACCAAAGGAGAGAGACAACCAGAGGTGACAAAAACAGGGAGACAAGTGAAAGGGATGCCTCAGGAGTCACCTGGAAGGGCTGCTGGGCTGGGAATCCAGATTCCTGAGTCATCTCTGACACAGCCACCACAGCACCTAAACTATTGTGATGGTACCTCCTGGGTATGTAATCTGACTAGGGGTATGAAGGGGGCCAGATGGAGTTAGAGAGACAGGCAAATATGAGGAGAGGGGGGAAGGGAACACGTTCCCAACCCCTTGTTCCTTATACCCAGCAAGGTTCCAGGAATGATTCTAAGAGGTAAGGTGGTGGCTCTGAGAATCCAATAGCCAGGTGAACTGGGAATGGTACCACCACCAGTCAGGAATATGGGCAGTGGGAGGGTAGACCAGAGAGGCAGGTGGGGGATGGAGGGTGGGAAATAGAGTGACAGTGGTCACAGCTCAGATTCAGGGGTGCTGGCCAGCAGGTATCCACTCCCATAGCGTCCATTGGGGGCACTGCTCATCTCCAGGGGGGATGTGCTTCCTGGGCCAAGGTAGGAGCGATGGGTGGGCATCGGGGAGGGAGTCTCGCTGGGCATTTTGCTCAGGATGAAGCGGGTTTCATCATTTTCTTCCAAGTTGGAGATGTCCTTCATCATCCGGCCCTTCTTGTAAGACACAGACAGGGTATTGGAGCCATCTGACAGCAGGTGGAATTGGCGGAGGATGAAGACCACAGGGATGGGCAGAATGGCCAGGACAATGAGAGTGATCAGGATGGCCATGGCCCAGTTGGGGAAATAGAGGTACCGTTCTGCAGCCTGAGAGAGGAAGTAAGGGAAGGGCATACTAAGTAAAGCAGCAGCCAGAGGGACACCCTTGTCTGGTTCTCTTTCTAGGCAATAGGAGTGGTCTTTCTCTGACCCTCCTCCCCAATTCATGTAGGCACCCAAGGGGACAAGGCTTTCTTTCTTTCCTCATGCAGGCCTTTCCATGACACAGTACTGAAGAGACAAATCACACAGCCTGGCATAGACTCAACTCCATCATTTTACAGACAAGGAAACTGGGGCCTATGGAAAATAAATGACTTGCTTTAAAAAATATGCAGAAGACTTCACTGGACCTAGAGAATGATTCATTACATTTGATGTAACTGCTAATCTAGAGAATATATTTGATTGGAATGTAAAGCATTCTTTCTATTTTTAACAGCAGTATATTCAACAAAAATAATGCTCTGAACCAGGTTGTCGTCTGGGCCCAGATCATTCTGAGAGGTGATAATCTGAAGCTACTGTGGAGAGGTCTGAAATTAAAATAGTTTTTATTTGAAGATGGAAATAGTCTCAAAGGAAATAGAAATGTTGCTTTAACCCTCTCTTGGAATGTTGTACCAAATGCTGGAATTCTGCCTCTACCTGACAGGGTCACGACAATCTCTATTCCTTTCCCAGACACATATGAAATAAAAAAGAATTATTCAACTATTATCCTGAATTTGAGAAACACATTTTTATGCTTAATGAATTTCATCTCATTTGCCCCATCCCTTTCCCTTTTCCTGTCCCCTCTTCTTTTGCCCTGAAAGGAAAAGATACTTGCTTCTGGTTGTAAATTCTACAAAAAATTAAGTTTCTTTTCTTTTCTTTTTTATAAGAGCCAACATTGAAAACTATAATGGAAAGGAAAGGTAAGTGGATGATAATTTTTTTAAGTTGGCCACCTAAATGAAGTATTACCTTTCTTATAAATAAAAATTTAAGAACTCTCAAAAGAACAAAAGAACAAAACAATCATAGTCAGCATTTGACCCCAGGTTCTCTGACTCCAGAACCAGCACTCTTTGCAGTATTTTTTTTCCTTTTTGAAGGGGTGAAGGCAAGGCAATTGGCATTAAGTGACTTGCCCAAGATCACACAGCTAGTGTGTCAAGTGTTTTTTTTTCTTTTGGGGGGGGGAAGGCAAGGCAATTGGGGTTAAGTGACTTGCCCAAGGTCACACGGTTAGTAAGTGTGTCGGGTGTCTGAGGCCACATTTGAACTCAGGTCCTCCTGACTCCTGGGTGGGTGCTCTATTCACTGCGCCACCTAGCTGCCTCCAGAACCAGCACTCTTAAATGACATGTAAGAGGCAACATAGTAGAGTGGACCAGGAACCAAGAAACCTGGGGTCTAGCTTTGCTTCCACTGCTAAGCTTTGCTTAGTCACCGTGGTTAACTAAATCTGGCCTCTCCAAGCCTCAGTTTCTCCAGATTCAAAATGGAACATTAACTCCCTACTGAGAACAAATAAACAGGTCTGAGAAATGCTAGTGAGTCAAGAAGGAGCCAATGGCTCTGTTGTGACCCTGTCCTTTGGAACAGGGAACCCCCTAGGAGAGGGAGACTTGGGGAAAGGTGACCTGTTCTCTCCTCACCTCCTCCTTGATCCAAGCACTATAGCCTGGCGGGGTGACACCCAGCTGGATGATGCTGGCAGTGGTGAGAACGGCCATGCACAGGGGGGACACATATTTCCACATGTAGAAGTAGAATTGGTAGGGCCGAAAACCCAGCATCTCTGTCAGTTCCTGCATGAACCTGGCAAGGGAAGGAAACAGAGGGGACAGGAGGTCATGGGGTGCGTGTTCTTCCACCAGCCCAGAGCCCACAGAGGGTACAAGAGCGTATTTTCCATCACATTGCTCAGGAATAAGGAACATTCTCCCCCTCCCCCACCCCTCACATCTGCCTGGCTCACCATTGGCAAGAAGCTTTCTCTGTTAGCTCCTCCCTACTCCTAGGAGGTAAGAAGCAGCTCCATCCCTTTCAGCTTTCTCCTCTACCCTCATCAACCATAAACATCACATATTCCCAGGATTAAAGAATGAATGTCAGAGCCAGAAGGGACTTCAGAAATCATCTCATCCAATGTTCCCATTTAACAGATGAGGAAACTGAGGCTCACAGAAGTGAAAAGACTTGCCCAAAGATACCCACAGTAAAGGACAGAGTCCAAAGGATTTGAGCCCAAATGTCTTGAAGTCAGGGTTAGCCCTCTGTAATGGAAATGTAAATTTGTAAGATCTTCCCTGCCCCTAGGCTAAAGTGCACCTGGAGCCTGGGGTGGGAGGCTTGTTTTTCAGTAGATACTTCTTGATTGGCCAGTGGGTCAATAAGGTTGTTACATTCTCTGAGCCAGG
>NW_027185798.1:46746847-46820867 GCF_028583685.1 Petaurus breviceps papuanus
CCCTGAACTAGGTAAACGATACATATTTGACTGATTAAAGTAAGCTTGTTAACCCATTTTGAGTTGCTTTCCTTTATCAAAGCAGATCCAAGAACCTGTATGGGCAGCCACCCTGAGGACGCTTGGGGTGCTTGCTGCTACATCCTCCTTGTACTACATTAATCTGTACCTGTTGATATGGTCCTTGATAAACATTCACACATCCAACTTTAATTTGCTTCAATAGCCACCGATTAAGCCCCCACCAGGTGCAGAGCACTATACTCTTGAAGACAGAGTTGAGTTCAGACACAGTTCCTGCCTTAGGGAGCTTACAATCTAACAGTATAAGATACCAATACAAAACACCCAAATTAAAAATGGGGCATCATAAATGTGCAAGAGAGGTGCAAACCAAGAGCTGTAATTATTTACAACTAGATGAATCAGGAAAGGAGAGGTGGCATTTAAACTGGGATTTATAGGATGTGGAGGATTAGGGTCTTCTATCTAGAGCTGGAAGTGGTAAGGGTAAGGAAGGGTGAATACTTCCATTCTCTGAAAAGTCTTTCAGAGTATTTCTTTGGTCTCCATTCATATTCTTAGCTGAGAGCTCTATCTACAATAATAACAATAGCAAGCATTTCTCCCATGCTTTTAAGTTTGCAAAACACTTTACAAAGTATTATGTCATGCTATCTTTACAACAACCTTCTAGAAGATAGGTATTAGCTATTATTATTCCCATTTTATCAATAAGAAAACTGGGTCAGGCAGCCAGTTAAGTGACTTGCCCAGGGTCACACAGCTAATGTCTGAAACCAAATTTGAACTCAAACCATCCAGACTCTTGACCCAGGGCTCTATCCACTGAGTCTCCTTTTGTTGTTTGCTATTGTTCAGTCACTTCCGACTCTTCCTGACCTCATTTCGGGTTTTCTTGGCTAAGATACTGGAGTGCTTTACCATTTTCTTCTCCACCTCATTTGATAGATGAGGAAACTGAGGCAAATAGGGTGAAGTGACTTGCCCAAGGTCACACAGCTGGTGAATGTCTGAGGCTGGATTTGAGCTCAGGAAATGAGTCTTCTTGACTCCAGGCTCGTCATTCTATCCACTTTGCCATCTAGCTGCCCACTGAGCAACCTAGCTGCCTCAAATGCCCAATACACAATATGTAATAATACAGTAAGTCTTCCATCCTTCAACAATGAATCATCAAGAATTTAAGTGCCCACCACGTGCTAGGTGCTACACATAAAGCTTCCATACAAGGAGGAGAAAGGAGCTCAGCCATCTCCTCATTTCCTACCAGCTATACTCTCTGGATTCTATGCCACTGTCATCATGATGGCCACCAGGAAAAGCTCATCACCAGGAAACTCGTCATCCCATAGACTGCTTCAGCTTTAGTTTTCACGTCTCATCAGGACCCTCAGTAGCGTCTGCCCCTCTGATTGGAGGGCTGGAGGAAGGAGTAAAGCACTTCTCCCAAACCCTCCAAATAAAAAGGGCTGAGAAGTCCAATGACTTCTTCATTTCCCTCCAGCTGCACTCTTTGGATTCTACCTTACCATCATCTTGCCCCTGCATCCTGACACTGAGTGCTTCCTTCTTCTTCCCCACTTTTTAGCTTCCTTTTGTATGCTGGGTTCCTCCATTAGACTTTAAGCTCTTTGAGGGCAGGGTCTGTCTTTTCTTGTTGTATCCCCAGCACTTAACTCAGTGCCTGGCCTATAGTAGGTGATTAGTAAATATTTATTATATCATATTCTGTTGTGATGGAGTTACAAAGACGAAAGCGAAATAGTTCTTGCCCTCAAAAAGCTTACTTTCTAACCAAGGGGAAAAAAAACAATGTAAGTATATCCAAGATATATGCAAAGAAATACAAAGTAATATTGGGGTAGGAAGGCAGTAGCAGTTTAGGAGGATCTGGAAAGGCCGTGTGTAGCAGGTGACATTTGGGCTGAGCTTTGAAGACATATAGGATTCTACAAGACAGGTGGGAGGAGGGGGGGGCCTTCTAGGAATGGGAGGTACCTTCTGTACAAAGACCTGCAGACAAAAGACAAAGTTTTATGTTTGAAGAAAATCAAAGTGGCCAGTTTGGTTGGACTATAGGGTGTATAAAGGGCAGTAAAGTATAATAAGCTTTACAAGGTAGGTTGGAGCCATATGGTGAAGGACTTTAAATGCCAAACAGGGGAGTGTAGATTTGTTCCTAGCACTAACAGAGACCACTGGAATTTTACAAGCAGGGAAGTGGTCAGATCTGTATTTTAGGAATATAACTTGGTAAATTTTATGGAGGATGGATAGGAAAGGGGGAGAGAATGGAGGCAGGGACACAAATTAGGAAACTAGTATAATTAAAGTGAGAGGTGATGGGGGCCTGAACTAGGGTGAATGTTTAACCACCAGCTCTAGGGAGGAGGAAAGAGGGGAAATACACATATACAGTATATTGTTTAATCTTCATTATTACTATTTTCTCCACCACTTTTTTTTGGAGGGGGGAAGTGACTTGTCCAAGGTCACACAGCTAGTAAGTGTCAAGTGTCTAGTACTGTATTTGAACTCAGGTCCTTCTGACTCCAGGGCCAATACTCTATTCACTTCACCACCTATCTGCCCCCATCACTTTCTTGAGTCTAGAAACCAGCAAAACAATAAATCAGGGTCTGGTTTGTAGGAGAGATTTAAATACTCACAATAAAATTTTAACAACCAGCTCTCCAGTCTTTTTTTTTTTTTAATGATTCTACCTATATATCCCTTTCTCTCCTCTGACAGTGTTACCACCCTGCAGATCCTCATCACCTCATGTTTAACCAGTTGCTTGGTACATTGGTTTCAGTGCCTTAAGTCTCTTTATACTCTAGCCCATCTTCCACTTAGCTGCCAAAGTGATCAGCACAGGTCTGATGAACTACCCTCCCTTTCAATAAACTCCAGGGGCTCCCTATAGTACTAAAATCAATCTAAAATTCTCTGTTTGGCAATTAAAACCCAATCCCTTCCCACCTTTTCAGTCTTCTTATACCTTCCTTCCCTCCATATACTCTGTGATCTGGGGACATCACCTTCCTTGCCACTCCTTGAACACTCCATCTTCCAACTCTGACTTCATTGGCTGTCCCTCATGCCTAGAATTCTCTCCTTCCTCATCTCTGCCTCATTACTTCTCCTGTTTCCTCTAAGTCCCAGCTAAAACCCCATATTCTTCAGGGAACCTTTTCTAGTCCTTCTCAATCCTTGCACCTCCCTTTGGAGGCTTCTCCCAATTTATCCTGCAGACAGCTTGTCTGTGCATGGTCGTGTGCAAGTTGTCTCCTTCATTAGACTGAGCTCCTTCTGAACGGGGACTGTGCTTTGCCTTCCTTTGTATCCCTAGTGCTTAGCACAGTGCCTGGTATGTAGTAAGTTCTTAATAAACGCTCATCAGCCTGTCCTGATTCACTTGGGGCACTTTTGGTGATGTTCCATGGTATGACTTTTAAAAAGTTTTTATTTGAGTAACCCTAGGCAAACCGAGAGGCATCCGAGATACAGAGCTGGCCTTGGAATCATGAAGACCTGATTTCAAGTCCTCCATCTGATGTATTCTAGCTCTGTGGCCTTGGGCAAGTCATTTAACCTCTCATTGCCCTCCACCCCCCACCCTCAGTCTATTCAAAGACTAGCTGCAGAGCAGGTGGTCATCTGTGTCAGTGGAGGAAGTTTCTTCCCTGGGAGCTCCCTAAATGGATGAAATCACAGTTTTTGTCAAATCTCCTCCACCAAAAAAAAAAATCTAGATTGAGTTATGAAATCTGGGATTGAGTTCCAGAACTATCACTAGCTATCTGAGTGGGATCTTTGGGGACCAATAAGTGCATTTGATGGTAAAATGAGGGAGGTGAGTCTAAATGACCTCTAAGATTCCTCCTAGTCCTGACTCGATACTCACTTCCTGCCTAAAGCTGACTCTGCATCCATGGTCTCTGGAGACATCCCACCAAGAAATGTCTGAGAAATGTCTTCATTCCCAATGATACTGGACCCCATCAGTGGCATCCCTCTTCTTCCCATGTATGTTCATCACTCTGCACAATAACGTTGGGTCATTATCACAAGCTTGCTTCTACTTACACCTCCCTCTTTGCCCCAAGCAGGTGGAGCCAATGACTGCCCTTCCCCAGTCATAAGAAAGGGATTCAGTAGGAGAATGTGGACTAGAAAAGGTACAGGATTCAGAGGCAGAAGTTCTCAGTAAGAGGCTCTGGGTTCTGACACTTATGATCTGTTCGACCTTGGACAAGTAGCTTCAACTCTCCTAGCCTTAATAAATGTTTATTAAGCACCTAACATATATATGTATATATGTATCAGATGAGGTTAATCAAGTCCTACAAATACAGGCAAATTAGAGTCCCTCTCAAAAAGCTCTCAGTGTAATGGGGGAGATGACATGCAAACAGTGGGCAAATACGTGACCATCCATAAATTGAGAGGCTTGGAGCAGATGGCTTCTCTAGCTTGAAACCTAAGACCAAGTCTGTACAGTCTCAGATGCCCTCTGCTGTAGAAGGGTGAAAAGTGCAGCTTCCCCAGAGTGTCCCAGGTTCAATTAGACAAATATTTACTTAGTACCTGAATGAGTCTTAGCAGGCTACATGTTCACCATGAGCCAACAATACAGCTGCTTTAACAGAAACATAGGGAAGGCAGCATTTTGTAGGGGAGAGAGCCCTGAATCAGAGTCAGGTTTAGATCCTGGCTCTGACGTGACCTCTGAGGAAGTCACTTTAGTGTCGGGCACTGTGCTAAATCACCTGGGATACAAAGACAGGTAAAAGACTGCCTGCTCCCAAAGAGCTACAGTCTAGTAGGGGAGACAAAATGCAAACACTATGTACAAAGAAGAGAGAGAGTCTCAGAAGGAAGGCACTGAGACTGAAGACTGGGAGAACTCTCTGCTTCTTGTAGAAGGGGGTCCTTTAGCTAAGATTTGAAGGATGCTGGAAGTTGACGATGAGGAAGGAGAGCATTCCATGTATTGGGGACAGCCAGGGAAAAGGCTCTGTCGGGAGTGTTTTGGGAGAGGAACAGCAAGGAAGTCAGTGTCTCTGGATTGTAGGGTATGTTGAGAGGGAGTAAGGAAGGCATAAGAAGACTGGAAAGTTAGAAGCGACCAGACTGTGAAAGACCTTAAAAGCTAGAGGGTTTTATATTTGATCTTGGAGGCAATAGGGAGCCACTGGAGTTCGTTGAATGGGGAGGGAGGGTGATGTGGTCCAACCTGTGCTTTAGAAAGATCAGTTTGGCAGCTGGTTGACTGATGTACCGCAGTGGGGAGGGATTTAAGGCAGGCAGAGCAATCATTGCAATAGTCCAGGGGTGAGGTGATGAGGGTTGCATCAAGGTAATGGCAATGTCAAAGGAGAGAAGGGAGCTCATCCCAAAGATGTTTTAACAGGACTTGACAAAAAAGTGTGCCTGGAGTAGAATGGAACTGCACGGGCAAGGCAGGTCCTTAGGAGTTTTGGAAACCTTAAATATGAAAGATTAGATAGGGTCCAGAACAAGGGAGGAGATAATCCCACAACAACCTAAACTAGTGAGACCACACCTACTTTGCACTGAATTGTTCTCACACTTGTAGAATGCCCTAAGGTTCACAACATGCTTTCCTTATGCAGAACAACCCTAAATTGCAGACCCTGGCACATGTGCAGTATGTGCTTAATCAATATTTGACTACCTCAAGTGGTATTTTTCCATTTTACAGACGAATATACTGAGGCCCATCTTTAAATGTTGAGTTTGAAGCACTGGATTTTAGGAAGGTTCTCTAAAATATGGAAGGACATTGACAAGCTAGAGTGAGGTCCAGAGGAGAGTACAAGTATAGTGGGAGTGCTAGAATGTGTGTATGAGGATTGGCGGAGGAAAGACATGGGGTGGGAGGATGTGATAGCTGCCTTCAAGTAAGGCTGATAACAACAGCTAAGATTTAAACAATTGCAAAGATTTGCAAAGGGTGCATGCATTTGATTCTCAAGACCTTGTGAGGTAGATGCTATTATTATCTCCATTTTATAAATGAGGAACCTGGATGAGAGAAATGAAATAACTTATCCACTTTCACACAACTAGTAAATGTCAGAGTCAGGATTCAAACTCAAGTCTCTCTTGATTCCAAGCCCAGCGTTCTTTCCTCTACGGGAAGGCAGGATTATATACACTCTGTTCGGCTTGGCCCCAGTAGATGGAAATACAATTTAGATTCTACATAAGAAAGGACTTCCTAACAGGGGATTTGAGGAGAGTGGACAAGGTTCTCTATATTTGCCCATCTTGTGGATTTCCATGGCGATATCACCTCTTTGTAATAACAAGAACTTTTCTACAGAACTTTAAGAAAGAGAAATTGCTTCTCTCACAACAACCCTGCAAGGTAGGTTGTATAAAATATTCTCTCATTGTTGGATGAAGTGACTGAAATTCAGAGTTTACATGACTTGTTACAAAGTCCATTAAGTGCTGGGGTCAATATACAAATCTGGTTCTTCTGCCTCTAAGTGCGATACTGTTTTCCCCCTTACTGTATGCCATGTCGCAGAAATCTATAAATCTCCAGCCCTGACTTCTCTTCCAAGCTCTAGATTCAAATATCTAATTGCTTATGAGACATCTCTACCTTGAACATCAACTCCAGTGTGTCCAAAACCGAGCTTTTCATTTTTCTCTGTTCTCCAACTTCACTATTTCATCAGTGACACTATTGTTACTCACTATCCCATGTCCAAAATATAGACACTATCTTTTATTCTTCCTCCTTCCTTCACCTCTCACGTCTGATCAGTTAAACCTCCCCAACAGCTCTTGTGCTCATTCTTTGCTCAGTATTTTCCATAGTCACCACTTCAGTAACTTCTTGATTAGCATCTGATTGGACTAAGCTAGACTAGACTAGCTCCATTGAGCTGATTCTATGAGTATCTTGGACAGAGACTACAGAGAACCAAGAAAGCCGGCTACAGCATCCGGGAAATAGCACATCACTTATTTCGATCCCAAGATGCTTCCTGAAATAATAACTCATCTTTTAAAGCATGAATATTCTTCCAGCACTAGCATGGTGGAGTGGAGGAGAGCTGACTTTGGAGTATGGAAGGCCTAGGTTCAAGTCTTTCTTCTTGGTTGTATGACCCTAATGCCCCAGGCTACTGTGTAAGACTAGAAATTGAAGAGAAAGTTCTGATCTTCATCAGTAGAGGGCGCTGCCTTATTTACAAGTTCCCTATACCGATGAAATCCACTCTGTCCTTAGAATCCACCTTCTGTCCTTCTCCTATTCTTTTAATGATCCCAGAGAGCTTGGAACACCGCAATATCTGCAGAAGCAAAATCAGGGGTGACCCAAAGAGCAATAGAGAGAAATATGGTGGATGTAAATGGGCTGCAATGTTACCCATGAAGACTTTATACAAGGAGGTGTATGAACGCCATCATCCAAAAGCAAGGAAGCAAGATGTAATGGAAAGAGACTTAAAGTCAGACAACCTGGGTTCAAATCCTGGCTCCACCACTGAGTACCAATGTGCCCTTAATTACTTTGTCTCCCCAGGTCTCAGCTTCCTCATCTGTAAAATGAGTTGGACTATATAGATTCTAAAACCCCTTCCAGTTCCAAATTTATGATCTTATGAGATTTATAATTTATATAATATATAAAAATTACATAATTATATTATAATAAATTATACAATTATATAATAATAAATAATATATGTATAAATATGATTTATAATCAGAAAAGGAGTCATCTTAGGGAGGACTTGGGGTAACAGCTAGGCAGGACAACTTCTCCACTGCAATATAGCAGTGCCTACCCTTTCAGTTATTTGGTTGTTTTTCAGTCTTGTTTAACTTTGTGACTTCATTTGGGGCTTTTCTTGGCAGAGATACTAGAGTGGTTTAACATTTCCTTCTCCGGTTCACATTACAGATGAGGAAACTGAGGCAAAGGGTTAAATGACATGCCCAGGGTCACACAGCTACTGTCTGAAGTCATATTTGAACTCAGCAAAGTGAGTCTTCCTGACTCCAGGCCTAGCGTTCTATCTACTGTGCCACTTAACTGTCCATGCCTCCCCTAGCAATGCCAAGATATCAAAAGGAAAGCCTCTAATATGTTGGATGGTCAAGCTATAGAAGATTTGTGAAAGAATATGAATGAAGCATGAGAAAGTAAATGGCAGGGAGCAGGCACCCCTGGAAGGTGGTCCCACATGGATGAGATTTGAATCTACTAGAATCTTCAGGGGTCATTCAGTCATGGAGGAAGGATTCCATTCTATTCTGCTTTTGGCCCTTCATTATTGAGGGAGGTTGGTAGAAGACTTTAGGAAGGATGTGGAGAGGGTGGAATAACCACATGGCATGCACTTCTGAGCAGAAAAGGAGAGTGGGTAGTTTCATCAGGACAACGGTTTGGAAGGGGGTTGTCGGAAGGAAAGAATGTGCTGACTCTTCCTTTTGGCCCTGTGAGGAGGGCTGGCCACCAAAAGAGAGGCTTTCAAGGCATGCGACATCCCGGAGAGAAAGTCAGGTTTTCATTAGTTTGAAGAGGGAGAGTGTGTGGGTGGAAAGGAATACAAAAGGGAAGGACCGATTTTCAATAGCCTAAGGCCCTAAATTCTAAAGTATTCAGTGGAAAAAGGAGGGAGAAAGAGATTGAGAGAGTATTAGGGTGAAATTAGAAAGGGATTAGAGTAGGGGAGAGACAACAGAGAGCCAGGAGAAGGTGTTTTTCCCTAGAGTAGCAAATCAGAATAACAACAATTAGGAAACCAGGGGGTTTATTGGAAGACTGGAGGAATAGGTTAGCCACTGGGAAGAGAAAGTTCTGAGGAGTGATAATATCTAACTTTTATAAAGGGCTTTAAGGTTTGTAAAATACTTTACATGAATTCTCTCATTGGATCCTTACAATAACTCTTTGAAGTAGGTGCTTATATTAACCCCATTTTATAGATGAAGAAACTGAGACTGAGGAAGGTTAAATGATTTACCCAGGGCCATGCAGTTAGTTAATATGTGAGGCAGGGTTCAAATCTGGGACTTTTAAGTCAAAGCCATCTTGCTATCCCAGAGGCAGGCTCAGAGGCACAGCCTTTTCTTGGCTCTTACCCTACTTTCCTCTGTACTCGGGGTTATGATGGGCTCCTAGTATTGCTTATAGATCATGGAGTTAGATGTGGAGGGGGCCTTGAAGGCCATCTAGTCTAAGCCCCTTATTTTATAGGTGAGGAAATGGAAGCAGAGTTGGTGAAATGACTTGCCCAGGAGGTAAGGGTCTGAGGTAGTGAACATCAGAGGCAGAATTTGAACTGAAACTAGAACCAGTGCTCTTTCCAGAGTACCAAAGCTGCTCGTCGAACCTCTCTCTGGTTGTTTTAGCCAGGCCTCCTCTCTTTGGCTAGACTCCCTACCCTGAAGGAGAGTGGAAGAATCCACTCTAGCTTGTATCCTTTTCTAAGTACTTGACCTCAGTAAACCATAGGTGCTTTTAAAAAAAAATCAACTGAACTCCATAACCTGGCTTCTATTGCTAAAAATTAAGCAGGGAGCTGAGTGGAGGAAGGGGTCAATGACCAGCCCACCAACAATCAGTTCCAAGAATGAAAGACCCTACTTACCTCCCCATTGATTCCCAGGGCAGGGACCAGGAGCCCCTAAGGAGAAATCTCCCCTCTCCCAGACTTCTCACCCTTGGAAGGTATTCCCTGCCTATCCCCAACATCCCTCCCCACCCAAGTAAGAGTCTTACTTCTTGGTCCCGTAAATCCAGGATACAGCGATGTTTTCTAGGATGACAATGACTGTGAGGGGCAGAGTGGCTGAGTAGTCATCAAACATGGTGACAAAGTAGTTCCCAGAGCGCTGGACAAACAGAAGTCCCACAAAAAATGCAAAGATGCAGCACCCAACTGCAAAGAGAACAGAGATTTCAGAGCCCCTAAGATTGTGGAGTCTCCCTTAGAGGAGGCAGCCCAGCCACCTCTCCCCAACACCTCTCACTCCCAGGTAAGATTCAGCACCACCATGGTCCAAGGTGGCATCCCATCAACAAGCACCCTGATGCCATTTGGTAGCACTCGTCTGTTGTCTAACTACCTATGGTTTTGTAGAGAAACAGTCAGGGATAGAGCCTGGGAACATGAGTCAGAAACCCTCATTTCTAAGGCTTTATACCCTCTATATCCCTTCCAAGGAATGCAATGAGACTAAGGTCTGGGAAAAGAGAAGGAAACCCCATGGGTGATGCCAGATCTGTGGCCACTCTTGCTCTGCCAGGTATCAAGCAAAAGTATGGGTACCAACATTAGGCCTGGAAAAGTCCTGAATACAAACTTTGGAGAGGATTGAAGGGTTGGTGGAGGACATTCCCAAGGTAACATGGAAGTTCTTGATGGAAATGGGAAGGGAACCCAGGAGACCTGACTCCCATTTCAGGTACTCACTTACCAGCTTTGTCTAGGGAGGGAGCCAGGTACTCATGGTGGAAAGGAGACACAATTGAAGCTGTGCCCAACCCTATCCCATTCACACCTACACTCTAGAGTGGATCAGAAAGGGAGGGAAACATGGTCATTGCCCATAGAAACAAGTCCTTGAAAAGTGGCAATGGCACTGATGACCTCCCCGACTTCACCTGTCAGAGCCCTGACCTCACCAGCCACTTCTTTTCTACTGGCCAAGAAAAATTCTCAGAGGACACTATTACCAAGCTCACCCCAGCTGTGCCAACCAGAAGACTGAAGTTCTGGTGGGGAAATCAAGATACAGACCAGCTAGCAACCAGTCACCTAGGCTGACAACATAAGTGTCACCTTCAACTCGTCACTCTCACCTCCCATATCCAATCTGTTGCCCAATCCTGTCTTCTGAATATCTCTCATATGTGCTCCCTCCTCTCCTCTGATGCTGCCACCACCCTGGTACAAATCCTCATCATCACCCAATGCCTGGACTATTGAAAGAGCCCGATGGTTGGTTACCTTGCCTCTTCCGATCCAGTTCATCCTCCATTAAAACTATCCGTGATTTTTCTGATCCTAGTAGTCACTCATCTACTCAAAAAACTCCAGTGGCTCCCTATCACCTCCACATTGCATTATAAACCCCTCTCTTCAGTGTTCAAATCCCTTCATAACTTTCTTCCTCTCTAGTCTTCTTACACCTCGTATCCCCCCC
This sequence comes from Petaurus breviceps papuanus, assembly GCF_028583685.1. Lineage (NCBI taxonomy): Eukaryota > Metazoa > Chordata > Mammalia > Diprotodontia > Petauridae > Petaurus > Petaurus breviceps. Next base: position 46,758,074 of record NW_027185798.1, read on the forward strand.
TCTGGGATTCGTAGCCCTGGCATCCTTGCGATTCCTTCCAAAGGACACCCCATCTCACTCCATTTTCACTGGCTGTCTCCCATGCCTGGAATGTTCTCCCTTCTTATGTTCAACTCCTGCTCTCCTTGGCTTCTTTTAAGACCCTGCTAAAATGCCCACCTCCTTAATCCCTCTTAACAGAGCCTTTGCTCTGGGCTTTTTTTTTTTTGTATTTCATATTTCCAATTTGTATTTCTGTATTTCCAATTCATCTTGTCCGTATCTTGTTTGTAAATAGTTGTTTGCATGTCGTCCCCCCTCCCCCCCATTAGACTCTGAGCTCCTTGAAACCAGAGACTTTCTTTATATTCCTAGAACTTAGCACAGTGCCTGGCAGAGCAAGAGTTTAATAAATGCATATTAATTTACTGACTGACTGACTAGCAGTTTCCCTGAGGGCACCAGCTCACACCAGCTGGAGGGTTTCTGGGCACTTGGGGACTGAGTGATCTGTCTACAAATGAAATGAACAAAGCAGCAGCTATTCTTGAAGTCAAGAGATTGGGCACTGTTGGCAGTGAAGTTATTCATCCTTTGTCCTCCTGCAAGGGGACAGAGGATGGTGGACAGGGGGGGGGGGGGCCCTGGGGAGGAGGAACACAGAGCTGAAAACGAGGGGGGAAGGATTTACCTGTGAACATTTCCTTTGGCACCTTGAAGGTATCAATGATGGGTGTGGTGATCCCAGCCATGGTCCCAATCATGCTGCCCAGGCCCAGGTTGATCAGCATAAGGAAGAACATGACAGACCAGAAGGGAGAGGCTGGGAAGTGGGTCATGGCCTCGGTGAAGGCAATGAAAGCCAGGCCTGTCCCCTGCACAGACTGTCCAAGGGGACAGGGAGGATAAAGAAGGTACAAGATTCAGCATGTATATAACAGGATAAAGTGAGCATCCAAGACTACCACTAATGTCCACCAGCTGCCAAGCCCTCAGTCATACAGCTATGGGCATTCACTGCACACACATGGAACCCCAGAATCATAGACTCAGACTGAGAAAAGGGCTCTGAACTCAGCAGGTCAGCCTCCCACCCAGTTCACGAATCCCTTCTATATCCATGAAAGAGTACTCTGAGTGCTCCAGAAGCACTTTCAGGGACTAAACCATTCCAGAGGGTAGCCCAATCCATGGCTGAACAGCTCTGTTACAAAGTTCTTCCTTGCATTGTACTGAAATCTTCCCTGGACCCACTGGGACCCATTTCTGAAACCCAGAACAAAATCTACTCTCTCTGCCCTGTGACAGGCTTTCAGAAATCGAAGATCAGAGATCGCCACTCCCTAGCCATCCCCTCCCCGCTTCCAGCTCCCCTTTCTGTACATTTTTCTGTTAGAATGAAAGTTCCAGGAGCATAGATGCTGCCTTGTTTGCTTATGTATGTGTTTCCCATGCTTAGCACATTGCATGGTACACAGTAAGTGCTTAATAAATGCATTCATGCTCTCTATGTGTATGTCTCTGTCTCTTTATGTCTCTCTTTCTTTGCTTGTCTCTATCTGCTTGTCTGCTTCTCTCTGTCTTTCCCCTCCCCCCTACATGCCTGTTTCAAATATGATTTCCATCAACATTCTGGTCATCCTCCTTGGAATGGGTTCCACCTTATCAATATAATTCAATTGGATCACATAAGCAATCTTCAGTGTCCTCTGCCCTCAGAGAGCTTACTTTCTACTGATCCTCTAAAGCTATAATTCCTCAAATGGAATTCAATCCTCCAGGTATGGTCTCATTATCACAGATTCCAAGGGAACTGTAACATCCCAGGACACTGCTGATTCACACTGAACTTGTGTCAGCTAAAACCTCCAGATCCTTTTCCCGTGGAGCCATATCAAGCCAGAGCTCCATCATCCTGCACATAGGTCACTGAATTTTTTTTAACCTAATTGAAGATCTGGTCTTTCCCCTCTCCAAACCATGTGGCACAATGCAGTCTGACTATTCTCCCTACAATGTTTCTTTCAATCACTGCTTCAATGGATGGCTATTGACGGCCCAAGAAGTAAAATCCAAACAGCCTTGAATTCAATACCTTCTCCAGTCTGCCCCCAACCCATCCTGAGAAACTCAATTCCTAATACTCTCCAAAAGGAACCCTTTCTTTACTCCAGACAAGCTGATCCACCCGCTGAATGCTTCATTTCCATTCTAGCCTCTGCCCACATTCTTCCCTCTTAGAATGCTTTACCCTTCTCTCCTCTGCCTACATATCCTTAGGGGACATTTCAAGTTCTCCCTCCTCCATGGAGCTTTCCCTGAGCCCTCTAGTCCACAGTGATCTCTGCCTCCCCGGAACCTCTAGCTTCTATGGTCTATATTCATGTATAGACATCTAGGTGGCAAGGTGGATAGAGTGCTTGTCCTGGAGTGAGGAAGACCTGAGTTCAAATCCTGCCTCAGACACAAGCTCTGTGACCCTAGATAAGGCACTTAGGCCTCTGTCTGCCTCAGTATCCACAACTGTTAATGGGGATTATAATAGCACCTACCTCCCAGGATTGTTGTAAGGATCAAATGAGATGATATTTGTAAAGCACTTAGCACAATGTCTGGAATATAATAGGTGCTCAATAAATGCTTATTCCTTTCCCCTTTGTGTAGCACAGGATGACTTTCAGCCACTCCTGCATCCTCCCTTGCCTATGGCTTTTAGCTTTTCTAAGCTATTTTCTAAATAGCTTTTCTCCATTTAGCTTTTCACGTGTGGCCACTTTTTCTACCCAACAGGACAGTAAGGGCAGGAACCTAGCCCTTCCATTCTCCAGAGTATTTAGCACTTTCATTTTTGGAAATTTGGATCTGTGATTTCATTAATACTAGGCACTCATCCTTTGGAAATGGCTCCTGTCAAGACTGAGAGGCAGATTAGCAGTACATCTCCAGCCTGAGACCCTAAACAGCTGTCTGGGGCACTGAGAGGTCGAGGGACTTGTAAACAGTCACAAGGTCAGAGGCAGCCTTTGAACATAGGTCTTCCTAACGCCAAGGCCAATACCCTCTCAGGTATGCTATACTCTACCTCATCCTGCACAGAGTATGTGCTTTATATTTGCCAAATGAATTCATGATGATATCTTTGTTTTGCTTCATCTACTAGTCATAGAGTTTCCTAATGACAAGGATCCTGTCTAAGCTTTTCCCTGTACCCCAAACATCTATTATCCCTGACCCTGGACCCTTTCATCGTTGCTACTGGTCCCTGTCTCCAAACCTTATTCAGTTCATCTTCCAGAAGACAGGGGTCCAGGCCCAGCTCCTGGAATCGGTCTTCCTTGACAGTCATGATGACTTTGTACATCTCACTGTAGTCATGGGCAGTCAGGTGGGAGAAGTTGACATGGGGTGGGATGAGGTCATGACTCAGGACATTGGTGTTCAGGTACCCAAGGATCTTCTCAGCATTCCTGACAGTGGAGAGGGTGGGGGAGGAATGAGGAAGTTACTCAGGGGCTATATCTCCAATAGAACAACTTCCTTACACTCTAACCCATATGTTTTACCCAGGCCTTACCCCAAAAGGGACCAAGTACAGGAAGGTCTCTGACCTTCTCTCTAGTAATCTGAGGCTGGAGAAAACAGGATTCTTCCATTCCCCTTTCCACAGCCTGAGGGTAGGGAGGAAAGGAAGATGGTACAGGGAGTAAGCTATGAGGAGAAGGGGAGTGTCACCTACTCGACCACACACTTCTCATTCATGATATTGGCCTTGAAGCCCAGCACAGCAAAAACAACCAGGGTGGCCAGCACCGAGGTGAAGAAATTGATGAAGGACACAAGGGCAGCATCAAAGTGGCAGTTGTTATCCTGTTTGTTGTAGCTGGAGAAGGCGATGACACCCCCGAAGCCCAACCCCAAGGCAAAGAAGACCTGGGTGGCCGCCTCCCGCCACACCTGGGGGTCCAGCATCTTGTCTAACTGTTGGGTGGTGGAGGATAGGGAGTTGGGGAAAGGAAGGAGGGAGAGAGAAGGAAAGAAGAAGGGAGACAATGGTTAATTGTTTTCTTTCTGCTCCTCCTCCCTCCCTTACCTCCAACCCCACATATATAACCTCTAAACCCCAGCTTCATCAAGAGGCTCTAATATAATGACAGGGAACCCAGTCTCTCTAGGCTTCACCCCAATCCAAAGCACCACCTCCCCTTGCCAGCCTAACCTGTCCCTTGACTCATCACGGAGACCTGGGAAACCCCAAGGCTCATCTGTTATTCCCTTGTGGGGGCATGGGGACAGTAGATTGAAGAACAGAACTGGGGAAATCAGGGACCCTTCCCCACTTCCTCCATCATGCCCTTCCCAGGAAAGGGTGGTCCCTGACCAACAGGTTCCTTCCCCACCATATAATTAGCCCAATCCTTCACATCCATTCAGTCTTGTAGCTTTTCACCCTTATCTCATTTAATCCCCACAACCTGGTAACTACATTGTTGCTTTATTAATACAAACACCTGCCCATCATGTTCATTGTCTCATTGGTGCTGGTACCCACAACAATGTGGAAAAAGAGAGAGAAGTCAAGGCTAGCAAGCTCATTACTAAGGTAACCAGGTGATGTATTGTGAGTGAAGAGAGACTGAAGTCTGGGAGACCTGAGTTCAAATCCAATTGCAGACACTTTCTAGCTGCAACCTTTGGCAAACCTGGTTTGCCTCAGTTTCCCCACCTGTAAAATGGGGGTAATAATAGTATTTACCTCACAGTTGTGAGGACTGAATGAGATAATAATTGTAAAGCACTTAGTATAGTGCCTGGCACATAGTAAGTGCTATAAAAATGTTAGTTATTATTATTATTTCTACTTACTGGACATCTTTAAGCTGAGAAGAGAAGAGCACCCATCAGAAGAGATTCTAGTTCAGATTCAGACTGGACTGGGTGACCTTGGAGGTCCCTCCCAGTTCCAAGTTTTTATGATTCTCTAAATCTGTGACTTTTGATTCTTAGCTTTCTGAAAGCTGTGAGCTATGGGACAATAGTAATGGTCCAGGGGCAGCTAGGTGGTGAAGTGAATAGAACACCGGACCTGGAGTCAGGATGACCTGAGTTCAAATCTGACCTTAACACTTACTAGCTGTGTGACCTTGGGCAAGTCACTTAAATCCCAATTTCCCTGACTTTCCTCCAAAATAAGTAAGTAAATAAAGTAACAGCCCAGTTAGAAGATTGTTCTGCAAATTCCTGGTGGGATTTTCTTTTGAGAGCTTCCTGGCTGTAAGGTTTCTCTTGATTTAGTTTCTCTTGTCACAGGTGTGCCCAATGATACATGTCACCAGGTGTGTGACTGCCAGGAGAGCATCCTGGGCTTTACCTTGGGAGTAAACATGTGCAGGATCCCATCCACGGCTCCCCGTAGCAGCAGCCCCCGGACTAGGAAGCAGGCCAGCACCACATAGGGGAAAAGGGAGCTGAAATACATCACCTGGAGAGAAGACAAGGAGATGCCCTTGTGTGCCTGCTGGCAGATGCCCTTCATCCCTTAAAGCTCAAAACCTTATGATCCCATAATCCTCCCACCTGCTCCCTAGGCTGATAGGAGAGAACAGGACAACTTCATAAAGACAGAAAGCCCCCTCTGAGGGCTATAATAACGGGCACCTCCTTGGGGCATCAAAGCTCCTTGGCATAGTGCCAGGTACATTGGCTATGCCCAGTATATACCAGCCAAGCCCATCCTCCACCCCCAGCTTTGCCTGGAGTGCCTATAAAGTTCCCAAGGGGTGAGGTGATAGAGGTTTGATGTGGGCATGGCTAGTGCCAAGGAACTAGCTTTCTCTCCTTAGGGCTGGTGAAATTCAGGCAGATTACAAAGCAATCACTCAGCTAAATGCTTTACCTGGGGTCCACTAGAGCTTTCTGAGGGTTACAACTCCACCCACTACACTGTTTGTTTCCTCTCCCCTACCTCCTGTTCCCCATTTCCTTTGTTTAATGTTCAACATACTGAGTGTCTGATAGGAGGCAACTAGGTGGTGTAGTGACAGAGTTCTGGACTTGGTGTCCAGGAAGACGTGTGTTCAAATCCTCTCTCAGACACTAGATTATGACCCTAGAAACAACTGTCCTAAGCCTCAGTTTCCTCATCTGTAAAATGGGCATAATGAACTAGTCTACTACCATCCACCACAGTTGTTGTGAGGCTTGAATACAATTATAATTAAAATGCTTTATAAGTGTTAAAGTGCTGTATAAATGTCAGCAATGATATTTAGCAAATTACAGGGTTTAGCTCTGTTTAAAGAGGGCCCAAGCTCCAAGGAAAATGGAGTGCTAAGTAGATTCAAATGTACTTGTGTTTTACAGAAAGCTAGAGCCCTCTAAGGTTTCATCAGCATACATTTACAAGTCCCACCTCAGCTAAAGCTTGGTTAGGCTAGATCTGCTGATTCTGTAACTAGCCAACTGGGGCAGGGGAGACCTTTTTGAAGTTTTTGTTTGGGAGTTTGAAGGCAAAGAATCTAACCTTGGGTCACAAGGTTTACTTATGAAGACACATAAGCTCAATAAAGAATCTAACACTCCTTCTCTACTTTTATTCCATTTAACGATCATTTTAGGATAGGGCTGTCATATGGAAGAGGGAGGGAAAGATTTGTCTTTCTTGACCCCATAGGGCAGGGGTAGGAATAGTGGTTGGAAGTTTCAGGGGGGAAATGTAAGGGACAACTTACAAATCAAAGTAGAATGAGCTGCCTCAGAAGGGAGAGGAGTTTCCCCCTCCCCAGAGGTCTTTACATGAAAGCTGGTCAACCATTTTTTGTGAACTCTGTAGGGATCATTCCCATGGAGGTACAGGTTGGACCAGGAGGTCTTTGGGGACTCTTCCAGCTCTGGGATTGTGTGTGGATAATTCTGAGCTCCTAATTCTCAGGTACCTAGAGGGCAGTACTGAGAGTTTTCTCAGCAAGCTTGCCTAGCAGCCAGCCCGTCTTATGTTCCTCAGAAAACCACTTTTGCAATGACAGTAACCCCAAGAGGGATCCCTCTCTCTTTACCCACCCATCCCCCACCAAACCCAACCAACCTTTGACCATTGGTTCAATATGGTACCATCACCAACTATTTACAGCCAATGAACAAAAGTTTGTTCATCCAAGTTTTGGTGACTCCTCACCCCATCAGGCAACCTTTATGGCCATGGAATTATTCATTGTGTACCCATTGAAAAAGAGTAGTAGTTCATGATTCTATGTCACTTGAATGTATATGTCTTTGATTCACAACAACGCTGTGAGGCAGATAGTGTAATATTATCTCCACTTCACAGACAGGTAAACTGAGGCCCCCAATAAGGTTTAGATAAAAGCATATGGTGAGCTAGTACAGATTCAGGAGAAGAACCCAGACCTTATCGATTCCTGGTTGATGCCCTTGTCCCCTGACACTTACTACCCCTTATCCTTTCCCACCTCTACAGCCCTCTGCTACTTACCTTTCCGGAAGATTGAATGCCCTTGACCACAGCCATACCCACGATGCTCCAAGCCACAAGGAGGCTGAGGGTCATCTTCCAGTTGAGCCCCCCACTCTCTGAGATGGAGTTGGAGATGTCCAGAGCTTCTCGGTACCAGAAGTAGGTGGTGGCTGAACTCTTATCACACTCTTCTTCCACCACTGAAACCAACGATCAGTCATGGCACCTCGGGGCTGAGTAGCACCCAGCAAGTAAGCTGCATTGGCCCACCCACCCAATTTCACCCCGAAGGGTGTGACAAAGTATTTCCCCCAACCCCCTGGGGAGCAGAGAGGGAAAAGGACCTTATCTCACTCTGAGTAAATCAAGTTGGCATGGTTACGTGATGTGCTGGGCACTCCTGGGTTCCCAGCAGATCTTAGAGAGCACTAGAACATTCTGGCCTGGCTAAATTCTTGTCTCACATCACCTTCCTGACATTAAAATCATGATGCAAGTCTCCTCTGGAGTGGAGCCCAAGTTAGAAGGCTCAGCTTGCCATCTCAGCTCTTCCACTAATCAGGTTGTATATATCCTTCTGGGAGGCAGGAGGATGAAATTTTAAAAGCACTCCATTGGGAGTCTGAGAGCAACTAGGTGGTGCCATAGTGTGCACAGGGTCCAGCCTGGAGTCAGGAAGACCTCATCTTCACAAGTTCAAAAGTGACCTCAGACACTTGCTGGCTGTCTGACCCTGGACAAGTCACTTAACCCCATTTGCCTCAGTTTCCTCATCTGTCAAATGAGGTGGAACAGGTAATGGCAAACCATCCTAGTATCTTTGCCAAGAAAATCCCAAATGGCATCATAAAAGTCGGATATGACTGAAAGGACTGAACAACAACAGATTTGGAGTCAATGGACCTGGATTCAAAGTATGCCCTTTGGCAAATCAATTAAGCTGTCTGAGCCTCAGTTTCCTCAGCAATAAAATAAAGGCTTGAACACGATGGCCCCAAAGGTCCCTTCCAGCTCTGAATCTATGATGCTCTAATGACCTTAGACAAAGCAGAAGGGGTGAAGGGCAGCTAGGTAGAGCAGTGATAGCTGGACCTGAGTTCAAATTTGGCCTTGGACACTTACTAACCAAATTACCTTGGGCAAGTCACTTAACTTCTGTTTGTGTCATTTTCCTCATTTGTAAAGTGAGGATAATAATAGCCTCATACCTTATAGGGTTATTGTGAGGAACAAGTGAGATAATGATTGTAAAGTGATTAGCAGTGTCTGAAACATAGTAGACACTATATATATATATATATATGTTAGCAATTAGCTATTAAATCACTTTTCTCTTCTGTTTTTTTTTCTGTATTGCAAAATGGGGAGGCAAGGTGGTGCCTGGGTTCAAGAGCTAGCCTCCAAGCCAGGCAGATCTCTGACACATACTGATTGTTGGGCTAAGTCATTTAACTTCTCAGTGCTCTGGACAAACTCCCTAAGACTATAAGCTGTACAGAAGTGCCCACCTACATTGAGGACAGGAGTTTCTTTACCTGGAAATACCACAGAAATCAAAGGTCCCAATCCTAGCTCTATCCCTAAAGTGTGAATAATGACCTGATCACTTGCTTATAGGAGGGGCATGAGGACTAAATGGGACCAGAGATGTTAAGGTGACATATAAGCCAGAGGCAGTAGATTGTTATAATAGTAATTCCTATTAGTTAACACTGCCTTTTCCTCTTTGTCTTCCTATTGAGTGTATTGTTGATTTCCTCTCCATTTTATAGACAGGACAACTGAGTCTCAGAGAAGTTAGCTGACTTGCTGAAGGTGCCATTTTGATCTAATGGTACAGGTGGGATGAAGCTCACTATTTCAAATCTCCAACCTGTTCCCTTAGTGTATAAGGAGCTCTTGTTTTTCGGAAATTTCTTTAGTCAAGAAGGGCCCCTTTTCCCCAGACAGTAAGTCACAAAGATCTATTCTAGACTAAATCTGTGTTGTGGTTGGCAGACAGGTGATGCCAGACCAGGGTTAGTGTACCAATGGTACTATGGATTTATCTCCATGCCTCTCAGTCTGGGCTCCCAGGGACTCACCTACAGTAGTTCCATTCCTAATGACAGGGCACTCACTCCACGGCAATGGATACTGGAAGGATTTGAAGAAATAAAATATACTCCAGGCGATGATCACATTGTAATACAACCCAACAAAAATGCAGACCTGGAAAAATACAGATGGATAGAGAACTCTGTGAAGACAGGAACTGCCTTTCTCTGGCACGGCCCAGGGATTACCATGACTAGTGACGTTGTCCCCAAACCGGTATTAGACCTGACCTTTATAATACCACCTACAACACCCCTGGTGGATCTTTCACTGGCAGCAATATTATCCCTACTTCACAGAGGAGCAAACTGAAGCTCCAAAAAGACCTGCCTAAGGGCTCACGCCTTATACAAAAACCAAGGAATCCGGAGTTATAATATTTGTCCGCAATGAATTTGTTTTATCTAATCTCCACTGGACTTACCTCAGCAAGGTAATTCTTTTACTCCTCCCTAACTGATTCCCTTTCTCACTCCCCATAACAGTTGATCCAAATCTTCTCTTTTCTCATCTTCCACACCTCCTCCTGTCAGCTCACCTCATATTTTATTGAGAAAATCAAGCCTATACTCCATGAGTTCCTTCTTTTCTCTTTCTCTAACACTTTAAGAACCCTTTGACACCAACCTCCATTTTCTTCTCCTTTATTCCAGTCTTGGTCAAAGCCAACCTCCCTATCTGTTCTCTTGATTCCATTCCCTACCCTTTTCTCCAACAGATTGCTCCCACAATTGTCCCTTTTTTCTCTAATCATCAATCAAAATTTATTAGTTTCTTTCCTCCTACCTAAAAATATGCCCACAACCCCCTTACTCTCATCCTTAAAAAACCCTTACAAGAAACTACTGTATCTTCAGGAGGGTAGCTATGGCTCAGTGGATAGAATGCTGCTCCTGAAATTGGGAAGACTTGAGTTCAAATTTGATCTCAAGCATTTACTTACTGTGCAAATCTGGGCAAGTTACTTAACCTGTTTGCCCCAGTTTCCTCAATTGTAAAATGGGAATCATAATAGCACCTACATCCCAGGATTGTATCAACTGAGATAATATTTGTAAAGCTCTTAGCACAGAGTCTGGCACACAGTAGGCATCTAATAAATGCTTGTCCCCTTGCCTTACCCTCAAATTATCATCCTATATCACCCTTCCCTTTCTCAGTCAGGCTCCTAGAAAAAGCCTTTTACACTCAATACCTCTACTTCCTCTCCTCTCTCTTGCTTCTTGACCTTATGAAATCTGGCTTCTAGCCTCACTTCTCAACTGAAATTACTCTTTCCTAAGTTGCCAATGATCTCATAACAATCAAGTCTGATGGTCTTCTCTCAGTCTTCATCCTTTTTCACTTCTCTGCAGTTCTGACACTGTCTACTATCCTCTCCTTCTGGATGCTCTCTCCTCTCCTATCCTTCTGGATGCTTTCTTCTCTCTAGGTTTTCCTGAAATGATCAACTCCTGATTCTCTCCCTACCTGCCTGACCACTCCTCAACCTACTTTGCTGGATCTTTATACAGGTCACACCCACTAGCCATGGCTATCTTCCAAAGCTCTGTCCTGGGTCCTCTTCTCTATTTCTTCTACATTATCTGCATTGGTGACCTTATCCATTCCCATGGGTTTAACTAGCATTTCTATGCAGATCTATATATCTAGCCCTAATTTATCTCTTCTCTAGTCTTGAATCACTAACTGGCTCTTGGTTATCATGAATTAGAAGTCCCAGTGACACCTCTAACTTAACACGTTCAACAAATTTCATGACTTATGCCCCCAAACCCTTCTCTCTTCCTAAGTTTCCTACTACCATTAAGGGCACCACTATCCTTTCTGTTTTGTTATTGTTCAGTTGTGTCTGACACTTCATGACCCCATCTGGATTTTTCTTAGCGGAGATACTGGAATGGTTTGCCATTTCCTTCTCCAGCTCATTTTACAGATGAGGAAACTGAGGCAAATTAAGTGATTTGCTCAGGGTCACATAGCTAGTAAATGTTTAAGGCTGTATTTAAATTCAGGTCTTGCTGGCTCCAAGCTGAAGGCTCTATCCACTGCACCACTTAGCCACCCCTATCCTCCCTGTTACCCAAGCTTATAACCTCTGCATTATCTTTGACTCCTTACTCCTACACTCATTCCATGTATCCAATCTATTGTCATATCTTACAGCTTTTACCTTTATAATACCTCTCATATATATATCCCCTCATTCTCACTCACAGTCACTACCTTTGTACAAACCTTCTTCATCTCTCATCTGAATTATTGCAATAGTCTTCTGGGTCCCCACTCCAATACATCCTCCATTCAGTTGCCAAAGTCATTTTTCCAAAGCTCAAGTCTGATCATGTCGTACCACTGCCCAATAAACTCCAGTGGTTCCCTGCTGCTTCCTTGATCAAATCTGAAATCCTCTGTTAGGGACTAAAATCCTCTATAATCTATTTAACCCCCTCCTATCCTTACAGTTGTCTTGCACTTTCCTACCTTTTGCATACTCTATAATCCAGCCAAACTGGTCTCTTTGCTGTTCCTCCCACATCACGTCTGTCTCTCCCAACTTGGTACACTTGCTGCCACCATGCCCAGAATCCTCTCTTTCCTCAATCTCTCCTTCTGACTTCCTTAAAACCCAGTCCATATCCCACCTTCTGTGGAAGTCCTTTACCAGTTCTTCCATTAAGGTTGGAGTGAGAGATTGTTTTTGTTTCTCTTTGTATCGCTACTCCTTAGCATAGTGCCTGGCACATAATAAGTAATTAATAAATGCTTGTTCGTTGATTAATTGATAACCACCATCATTCTTGTGAATTTGTCTACACCACACAGTCCCTCTTGATGAGAACTCCCTGTCTCTGTTTCAGAGAACTCTTCTGAGCCACCCACTAAGCTGAGATCCACATAAGGGATGCCTCCAGTTCTCAGCTCATGTGCAGCTGACTGATGAACCTTGGAGGCTGAATGATTAATCAGGCCTCTAGATTTTTGCCCACTCCTCCAAGTAAAAACAACAGATTTCTTTTTACACAAGGGAGGTAATGAAATGATGAGCCCATATGGGGCGTGTTCCCCTAGATTCCTAGAAAATAAGTCAGTTTTTCAGGATGGGGCAGAAAGATCTAGCCGAGTGGTTGCTAGGAACACCAATCAGCTAGACTCCATCCTTTATTCAGCTATCAGTCCTCCTGGCACAGGAAACTTGATGGAACCTATGTGACCTCATCTCTGGACTCCAAGAACTGCTTTTTTTCCTTCTGGGCTCAGGAAATGGTCTTGATCACTACCTCTTTCTTTCCCACTCTTCCTCATCATTTTCTCCCCTCTTTCTTCTCCCCTTACCCTCCTCTCCACAACTTACAATGCAACTGGAGAAGCCAATGCCACCTAGCCGAGGGCACACATAGTGCCACACTCCAATGCTGCCCCGGCGTATCCTTTGGCCCACGGCCAGTTCTAAGAAAAAGAGAGGGATCCCAATGATGATCAGCAGCACCAGGTAGGGCACGAGGTAAGCACCTGCATGGAGAGAGAAGAGTCATCGGGGAGTTGAGGTTAGTGAGGAAAAGGTGAACTGCGATAGAGAGCATGCTTTGCAGAAAAGATCAAGAAGGACTGGTAACCGCACTCTCAGAGATTCGTTTGGCTCTCTGATTTTCCTGGAACTCATTGAGTCTTTCTTCTGTTCTCTATTACTATCCTGTGCCCTAGGATTCTTTCCATATTACCTTAGCCAGAGAGACAAAGCAGGAGAATCATAGAATTCGGAAGGCAACAGTTGCAGCCAAAAGCCTGTCCAGGAGCATCATCAGACTCATTCACAGTCTGAGGCTTTGTGGAGGCTAGACTTCTGGGCTGGTATAGCCCCAGACTGACCCTTACACTTTTATGGTAGAACAGGGTGCCCAATATTCTGGGCATCGAGAGCCAGGTGAGACCTCATCGTGGCGAAGCAGCAAAGATCTGAGGAGTCTATTTCCTTCAGTAGATTTCTCTGTGCGTCTGTATTTGGGTTCCCCTGACTTGTGTGTATCCCTGGGTGCACTGGGCTGTACTGTACTGACCACTCTTTTTGGTCTCAAGTAGAGAGTGTATCAAATGGCTGGACAGTGAGGACTTTATCTCATAAGATCTTGATGCCATCTTCTCTACTCCTTGGGGGAAATGCCCATGTTACAGGACTGTGGAAACTTGGCAGTCAGTGGACGCAGGACCATGACATCTGATATGCATACACTTTGTCTCCACACTACCTGCTTCTTCCTCCAAGGAAATTCCTAACCTGGAAGGTTGCAGTACTAAATTCATGTGCATCCCCACATCTCAACAAGGCAAACCAATTTCAGAGAAAAAGGATTATTTATTCACATGCCAACCCAAATGGTTCACAGTCAGCATTGAATGAGAGATAGACTGGTGTAGTCATAATAATAAAAATAAGATCTGGCATTTATTGAAGGTTTTCAAGGTGTCTTACAGGTACTATCTCACTGAATCCTCACAACAAGCCTGGAAGGTAGATGCACTATTATCCCCATTTTACAAATGAGGCACGAAGATTAAGTGACTTGCCAGGATCACACAGCTAATGAATGTCTGAGGTTGGATTGAACTTAGATCCCCCTGAATTTAAGACTCGTGTTATATCTGCTGGGTCACCCAGCTGCCTAATAGTGGCCAGAGCCCTAGACTCAGAAGTTAGGAGATTTGGTTTTCAGTCCCCACTTCTGCCATTCATCATTCATAAGACCTTGGAGAAGAAACTTATGCTTTTTCTTTTCTTTTTTTTTTTGAGAAGGAGGGAAGGCAGGGCAATTGGGGTTAAATGACTTGCCCAAGGTCACACAGCTAGTAAATGTTAAGTGTCTGAGGTCACATTTGAACTCAGGTCCTCCTGACTCTGGGGCCGGTGCTCTATTCACTGCACCACCTAGCTGCCCCTACTTATGCTTTTTCAAAGCCTCAATTTCCTCATCTGTAATAGCTGTACTACCTGCTTGACAGGGTTGGAGTGAAAAGAACTTTGTACATTTGAAAGCACTATAGAACTGTCAACTCTCAAATAGAATGCTTTGAAAACTGTAAAGTATTATGTGCGTGTGGGTTGATATTCTCCCAGGCTAGCTAACGCACACAGCAGAACATCCCCAGTAGATCCACTCCATCACCGACACAGATAAATGCGCTGGAACCCTACTAGATCCTCCCAGCACTACCTTTCCTTCGTGGGCATTAAGTGCTGACACAGCACATTAGGCAGCTCCGGGAAAGCAGAGGCTGGAATCTTTCCCGAGAGCAAAGGCCCTGAATAGAAACACTATTAATCTACAACTAATTGGGGAATGTGCAGAGAAATTAGCAGCGCAGGAAGCATAACCAGGATGACCGCAAAGGCTGAACCGGATCTTGCCAAAGATTCCAGCTGATGAATTAATCGCGCCGCCCAGGGCATCATTTCAGACACATTCCCGATTCTAAGTGACAGGGCGTTTAGCAGGAGAATTAAAACCATGTTTGGACACGGGCGAGTACCCTCATTGGAGAGATGTGCCAACATCGGCCTCTGCTGCAGTAAATACACCCTCACCCTACGACCGGTCAAAAGCATTAGCTGTCATTTCTGCTTGTCAAATAGTCACCCAACACAAGCTGCCAGGACCCCCGCTCCATGCCAAGCCTACAGGCGCCATGCCGTCTTGTGCCTCTCTGCCCCATGTATTAGAAAGGAACAAATCCACCGCCACCTTTACCAGGCAGCCTATAATATCCCACTCTGTGGGCACCTTCCTGGGTACTGGGGGAGAAATACCAATGAAAGAAAAGAAACGGTCTTTTCTCTTAAGGGGCTTAAGGAACAGGTACCAAGGAACACACCTGCAGCCGTACATTAACACAGTGTGCAACAAGCACGTTTGTAGAATGAATGAATGCCTATATACATACTGAGGGGACATGGAGCAAATAAGGTGCTGTTTCCTCTAGCTGGGTATGAGTTCCTTCAAAACGATGACTTTTTTTGCTTTTCTATTTGTAACCCCAGAGATTTCCACATGGTGACTATTTTTTCATTCATTCATTCACTCAGCCTAATAGATTTTATTAGGGAAGGTTTCCTAAAGTAAGTCAATTCACAGACCTCTTTCATGAAATACTAACCCCCTTCCCCAAACCTTGATAATGATTAAGAGGTAGGTGACGTAGCAGACAGACTGTTATACTTGGAATTAGGAAGATCTGAGTTTGAATCTCACTTTACTAGCTGTGTGACTTTAGGTAAGTTATTTAGCCATTCTGGACCTCACTTTAGGGCAGCTAGGTTGCCCAGTGGAGAGAGCACTGGGCTTAGAATCAGGAAGAACCATCTTAATGAGTTCAAATCTGGCCTCAGACACTTACTAGCTGTGTGACCCTGGGCTAGTCCCTTAACCTTGTTTGCGCGGCAAAATGAACCAGAGAAGAAAATCGCAATCAGTATCTCTAGTATCTTTGCCTAGAAAACTCAAATGAAGTCACAAAGAGTCCACATGGCTGAACAATGGACCTCTCTTTACAAGCTATTCTACCCCTGGGAGAGATATTTAAGGTTTCTAAGTCTCAGTTTCCTCAAGTAAAAATAAAAGTGCTAATAATAGCTCCTACCTCACAGGTTTGTTGTGAGGATCAAATGACATTATGTATGTAAAACATTTTGCCCATCTTAAAGCACACTATATAAAATGTCAGCAATTAGGATTATCCCCTCAACTCATCACCAATAAGAAATGCCACCAGGGGGTGGCTAGATGGCGCAGTGAACAGAGCACCAGCCCTGGTGTCTGGAGAATCTGAGTTCAAATGCGGACTCAGATGCTTGACACACTAGCCATGTGACTTTGGGTAAGTCACTCAACCCCAATTGCCCTCCAAAAAGAAAAAAAAAAATTGCCACCAGCAGATAGTATGATCCTGAAACTAAAAAGGACTGGCAGCTTAAACTTCTGGGTTCTGTTCACAAGCTATCTCCAAGGCTGTTTCTGCGTGGGAGGTGGAAGGGGTGTGGGGCACTGAGACTTTAACTGAAGAAGGTGGTTGGAGCCTCTCTTAGAGCTTTGATTTTTCCAATGAAAGGTTGCATTCAATACTTCCTCTAACCAAAGTATTTGTGAGAGTGAGAGTGAGTGAGTGAGTGTGTGTGTGTGTGTGTTGTGAGGGGAGTGGTGACTTTTAACGGAGATCAGGAAAGTGTTTGGGAATATTCTGGTTAGTCACATGGCCCTTTAATTTCAACCCTAGCTGAAATCTTTTGAATGTGCATTTGTTCAAGGCAGGAGAGGGAGTATGTGGTAGATTTTCATTAGCTGAAATAAATTAAATTAGAAAAAAGAAAATCTCTACTCTCTTTTCTTAAAGAAATTGCATTTGTACTCTTGCCTTCTATAATAAATATCGTTTGTGTTTTGTTGTTGTTTTACCAGACCTGTGATTTCATCAGCATACAGATTTCAGGGTAATGAACTTGCTTTATTTCCTCCTTAACTCTTGGTCTTAGAGAGTTGTCAGAGGCAATGACAGATTAAGTGCCTTGCCCAGTCACACAACCAGTACGGTCAGAGGCTGAAACTGAACCCAGACCCTCTTGACTGAGGTCAGCCCTCTGTTCCCCATGCCATACAGCCAAGGAGAGCACACTGCAGAAAATGAGATCCTTCTTTGATGATTTAGAACCTTGCAGTATACCTTGGGGTCATTATTTTGAACATCAATTCTGTTCCTTCAAGGTCTGATTCCAAAGACACTTCCCCCATGAAGTCTTCCCTGACTTCATTCCCTCTCCCCCTTTCTTCCCAAAAATTAAAAAAAAAATCTGGAAGTGATCTATCACTCCTCTGTGTGCTCATGATATTTTGCACCTCCTTTAATGAACCTTCTCATTCTACCTTGAATTATAGTTATTAATCCAGCTTGTACTGGCTCATGAGAGCCAAGTGTTAAATTTTCTGTGAGTATTTACACCTCAGAAAATGGCAAATGCTACAAATCTGGGCTTAATTTGTTGTTCTGTTGATTTCTGGACTTAAGAAAATGATGAACAAAATGTTAATAACTCAGATTAAATTTAGAAGTATGCCCAGCATACCATCCTTCCTCCTCCCTCACCCTGAGAGAATTCTTTGTTAAACATTTACCTGCACATCCCTGAATAATAAGACATTTACTTAGCACTTTAAGATTTACAAAATACTTAGCTTATGTCAGCTAGAATACTATAATAATACTGGGGGGGGGGGTAGGGAGGAACCATGTTTTCCTCTCTCTAAATCCCTATCTCCCCCTCAGCAGCTAGTATAGTGGCTCACAATTAATAGTCAATAAATATTTGTTCAATGAGCATATAGGACCATAGGAATAAATATAGAAGATAAAGGCTTTCTAGGAAAATAGACCAGCCCTGTGGGTTTGTAGAAAAAGTGGTGGATTTGAAATAAGGAGACCTTGGTTCATGCCTCAGTTCTAACACTGAAAAGTTGAGTAGCTGTGGACAAGTCATTTATCCCTTTCTGAATCTCAGTAACCTCATTGTAAAATGGGTATAAGCATATTTGTACTACTAACCTCATGGTATTATTGTGAGAAGACCCTGTAAACCTTTGTGTGTCATGTCTCTGTGGGTGGTTATTATGGTCTAAGCTTAGGACATACCTGAAAGCTGATCTTGAAATAAAGCCTTGGTTTCAACCTTTTTCTCTTGTCATGTATCTCTTTCTCACAGAAATGGAGGGCAGAAAAAAAAAATCCCAAGGGCTCTAGCTAACCAAGGTTTTATTGGAATAACCATATCCTCAAACCACAGAGTGACAACTCTCCTGCCAAAATGCTTTCCCATCCTTATAAGGTCTTTAAGCACTGGGTCTGGAGTCAGAAAGATATCAGTGTGATCCTGACCAAGTCACTTAACCTCTGGTTGCCTCAGTTTCCTCATCTGTAAAATTAGGATAATAATAACAGCTACTTTCCAAGGCTGTGAGGATCAAACGAGGCAATTTGTAAAGTGCTCGGCACAGTGACAGTCACATAGTAAGTAATATATAAATACAAGCTGCTCTTAGCTTCAATATTATTATTTTGCTTTTTATACCCTAAAGCTGGTGTTAGCCTACATCCTCCCTTGATATTAAATGAAGTGTGAGCATTTACACCTTGGAAATCTGCAAACTCTACAAATCAAAGTTTGATTTATTGTTTTGCTGATTTTCTAGACTTAAGAAAGTGAGGAAGAGAATATTAACAATGCAGATTAAATTTAGAAGTGTGTCCTGCATATGTTTTCCCTCAGAGTGACAGTTTAACAAGCACAGCCTTGTCTAGAGCAGTCTATTTCAATCAATCAGCAAGTATTTATTAAGTATCTACTCTATATGGAAGAGAAGGAAGCTAGGTGCACAGTGGTTAGATGCATAGCTGGGCATCAGGAAGACCTGAGTTCAAATCCGACCCTAGACACTTCTAGCTGTGTGATCCTGGGCAAATCATTTAACCCTATGTGCCTCAGTTTCCTCATCCGTAAAATAATCTGGAGAAGGAAATGGCAAACCAGCTTGGTATCTTTGCCAAGAAAACCCCAAAATGGGTCACGAAGAGTTGGCCACAAATGAAAACAAGACACACACACACACAAGATGTTGTACCAAGCCCAGATAAAAATAAAGTCATTTCTGCCCTCAGGAACCTTTTCTCTAGTAGGGAGAGGGCTACACTATGTACACAGCTAAGTATAATTCAAGGTCAGTTGAGGAGGGAAAGAGCATGGACCAATGGGATAGAGGAGGAAATCAAGCTAGGTTCTAAGGTAAAGATGGCACTTGGGCCTTGAAGACACAGATTCTGGGAGGTAGAGATGAGGAAGGAATACATTTCAGGCATGAGGTATAGCCTGTCCAACTGCACATGGGTGGGAGATAGAGTGTCAAGGTCAGGAAACAGATTGAATGTAGGGAAGGAATACGAAACATGGTGGAAAAGACAGTTGGGAACCAGACTGTAGATGACTTTAAAAGCCAAGCTAAGGAGTTTTGTTGTTGTTTTTTATAGGCAATGGAAACAGGGGGAAAGACAGCTAGGTATCTGAGGGCAGAGCAGTGACAAGGTCAGACCTGGGCTTTAGGAGGATGATTTAGGCAGCTGTGTGGAAGATGAATTGAGTAGGAGAGTCTGGGATCAGGAAGACCAATTAGGACCAATTAGGAGGCTTAAAAGGTAACTAGGACCTGGACTGGGTTGTTGAAAAGAAAGGAATGGATATACAGGGGAAGTCAAGACGTGGTAACTGGATATGGGGGTTGAGGAAAAGGAAAAAGCTAAGGATAACTCTGAAGGTATCTAAATGAGTAGAAAGATGGGGGTGTTCTCTAGGTAAATATGGAGGAGAGGAAGGCTTAAGGGAGAAAATGCTGATGTCCAGATTGAACACACCAACTTTGAGCAGTTTTCTGCCCTTTGCACAGCAGCAATAATCTAAAACCACCCCCCTCTACTCCAAGGCTGCCTCTTACCTCCGCCATTTTTCTGGCATAAGTATGGAAACCTCCAGACATTGCCCAGGCCCACCGAGAAGCCGATCTGTGCCAGGATGTACTGTAGCTTGCTGTTCCAGGCAGGCCGATCCTCGGCCTCCAGGTCTTCTTCCCCATCCTTCTGTTTGTCCTGGGTCTCTCCGGCTACATTCAGGACGCTGTGCTTATAGTCCACGGGCTCCTCGTGGGCCAGTAGGTCGGCCACGGACTCAGTGACATGCTCATTACTGTGCTCCCGCTGGGTGACTTTGCTGTTCTTCGGCATCGGTGACCCCCCAAGGGCCCCAAGGGCCCCACCCCTGAGCTGACAGAGAAGGTGGGCTGGCAGCCGCCTTCAGCTCTTTCTCATCCAGGGAAGCTGTAAAACAAAGGAATAACAGGCAGAAAGGAGTTAGACTGGGCTCCCAGGAAAAGAATCTGAGAAGCTAAAGGATTTATCCCATGGCATTCACTTGGTGGATTGACCATGGTCAAGGTTGGATCCCAGACTGCGTGCTGCTAGCTACCCAGCAGAGAGGTGCTGCTAGCTTTCTGCCCTCCTCATCAGTGGCAGGGACCTCACCCGTCTGAGCAGAGCAGAGCTAGAAGAGTAGTGAATCTGCTGGAGGAAAAGTCTGTGACGCAAACCAAACTCAAATTTTAGGAATTTTAGGGTCACTCCTGAGTTAGGATTATCCATGGTTTCTTTATATAATATTAATCACAGAGAGTTGACTAGAGATTCACTTGAGGAGGTCACGGTGACTTTCCCCATTGAGACAGACAAGGCTGAGTCCAGATTAAGGGCCTCTCCCACATTCATTTTGTTTTCAGCAATTATTATTATATAATATTTCTATTTTATTCATTCAGCCTTTCAAAAAGCAGTTATGAAGTATTTGCTGGGTGTGAGGCATTGAGCTGAGTACTCTGGATAGAGACAAAAATGTCCCCGTCCTCAAGGAGATTACATTCTATTGGGGGAAATAATACATGCAAATAAAGTAAATACAATGCTTTCTTCATATACTATGTGTGCAAGGGTGCTGGGAAGAGAAAGACAAAAAAAAAAACATTTTTTTTTCTCTTGGAAAGTTCATATTCTCCTGAGAATCCAATAGATCCACAGAGAAGTTAACACCAAGTACTTATAATGTTCAAGTAATTGCAAAAGGAAGAGCATTCTAGCTACCAGGGGAAGGGTTGTAAAGGTTCTTTGCCCTCTGCCCAGGATGCTTGGATGGCTGCTTCGCCGTCCTGGACAGCCGCCTGGCCCTGAGAGAAGGCTGACCAGTTGCAGAGGCAAGCTCCAGGGAAGCAGAAGCTGCTGGAGCTGGTGGCATTTGCTCTGTGCCAACAAATCCCAGAGTGATCTCTCACTGCTGACATTATCAGAGGACTGCAATGGCCAAGGACCCGCTAATTCATCCTTCAGTGACGGCTTTATGAAGATAACGTCTGCACGACAGTAATGAGCGATGCAAAACCACCCCCTCCCTTGCTCTCTCCCCATTTGTCTTTCACCTTTTTTTTCTTTTTTGGGAAATTAAACCTTTGAAGGCTTCCAACCGTCTGTTGCATTTCAGACTGCCTCCTCATTAAAGTGAGGACAGAGGCAGATTTTTAAGAGGAAGAAATGCAGAAAAATAACAAACTGCCTTGCAGTTTGCCTAGCCTCTTTCCAGGGATGTAATAACCCAGCTATGTAATCACTTTTAAAGCACAGCTCTGGGAACTACTGCCCCCCCGCCCAAACTTGTACCTTTGGGTTGAGTCCCTGAAAGATGACTGCTCCTAGGGTTCAAAGGTGGGTCTGTACCTATAGCACTATAGCTCTCAAGCCCCAACCAGTGCACTTAGCTTTAACAGTCACACAATAGACACAATTTCCTCAAAGCAAAGTCATTTATTAAGATGCCATAGTGGCTACACAATACTTCCCCCATAAACCTGGGGCACACACTTCGACAAATACACAGCATCAGTGGAACAGTGGGCACAAATTCAGAGCAGGCGAAGTAAGACACACATTTAGGCAAAACATTTGTGGCCGAGACAAATTGTGCCACTAATAGTACAGAGCTCTGATGTCCTCTCTCTTCTTACACTGACTTCAAGCTGTTCCTCGTCAGTGTTGTGTCTCTGCTGGGTAATAATAAGATTGTACGATAAATACAATTATTATCTCATCTGTCCTCACAACAATCCTAGGAGGTAGGTACTATTATTATTCCCATTTTACAGATGAGGAAACAGAAGCAATCAGAGGTGATGTGACTTTCCCAAGTGTCTGAGGCTGGATTTGAACTCAGGTCCACCCGATTTCAGGGCCAGTGCTCTATTCACTGCACCACACAGCCTCCTTCATAAAAAGAGACACATAATTTTTCAAAGGTCACTTGTAGTGGATCAATCTTCAAACAATTAATGACAAGCTATCCTTTCATTTCTTCACACTTCCTAAAGGGATGGCCAAATACACACACACACACATACACATACATACATGCACATACACACATGTATCTTTGTACTTCATTAAAACCTCATTACCTCTGTTATCAGCACCCTTCTTTCTGTGATTATATCCACTGGTCTGGGAAATGAGTGGGAATTTATATCTTATTAGAAAAAGTGCCATTGGAAACATTCTATTTTCCCCCAGTCCTCATCATTTTCATTCTTTGTGCCCATTAACACCAGGGTGGATAAGAGCAAGGGCAAGGACATTAGAGCATACAGCCTATCTCCTGTGTTAATCTTACCCCTGTATCCTGGCTTTCAACAATAGCCCAAGCCCAA
This sequence comes from Petaurus breviceps papuanus, assembly GCF_028583685.1. Classification (NCBI taxonomy): domain Eukaryota; kingdom Metazoa; phylum Chordata; class Mammalia; order Diprotodontia; family Petauridae; genus Petaurus; species Petaurus breviceps. The sequence goes on from NW_027185798.1 coordinate 46,780,946, forward strand.
GAATAAATGCCAAGGCAGAGTCTGTTAGACATGAAACAAGAAGTTGGACCTCATATAGCTCTAGTAGGTAGAGCCATAAATAGGGCATGGCTAAAGGGGATTTTGCCCAGATGCCAACATTTAGAATGGCATACTTCTTTTCCACTGAAGTCTGAAGACTGCCATTTCTGCATCCCAGCAGGAATGGAGGTAGGCCCCAGACCTTGACACTAATTACCCAGTTTAGTAGATTCTCTCTTACTAGAGGTCTTCAAACAAAGTCTGGAAAACTGTCAAGCACGTTGCATAGTGGACTCAGGCTCAGTTATGGATTGGACTTGCTGATCTCTGAGGTCCCTCCCAACAGAGATCCTGGGTGACCCTGGGGCAATTTCGGGGCCATAGTTTTCTCAACTGTAAAATGAAAGGGGTTGGACTGGAGCAGCACTTCTCAAACATTTTTCTTCCAGGATTCCTTTAAGCTAAAAAATTAAAAAATGAAACTCTCAAAGAGTTTTTGTATAAGTAGGATGTGCTGGTAAATATTTAACAACAAGCTCACCGCAGGGAAATTGTAGGTAAGATGTGTTTTTAAGTTTAATCTGAATGATCAACATTTTCCCCATCACTTTTTTAACCTGCACAATCAACAAAACAATAAATCAAGCCCTGATTTGTAGTGTTTGCTTGATTTCTAAGATATAAATGTTCAGACTGAAAATTTAACAATTGGCTCTTTTGAGCCAATATTTACTAGCTCCAGCACACCCACAGTAATATCCTTCAATATCTACCATATTGGGAAATTAAAATGCCATAGCATTATTATGAAAATAATTTTGACCTTGAAAAACCTCTGAAAAGGCCTTAGGGACCCCCAAGTCCCTAGATCACATTTTGAGGACCAATAGGCTAGAAAATAATAATGATTAGCATAGTGCTTTGAGGCCTGCAAAGCACTTTACAAATATTATCTCATTTGATCTTCCAAACAACCCTAGGAAGTAGGTGTCATTATTGTCCCATTTTATAGGTGAGGAAACTGAGGAGGGCTAAGGTTAAGTGCCTTGCCCAGGTCTATAACTAGTTAGTGTCTAGGCTGGATATGAATGCAGGTCTTTCGGACTCCAGGCCCAAGATGGCCTTAATCCAGCCTCCTAGCTGCCACCTTTCCCACACCCAAATCCCATCATCCTGTTTAATGTCTTACTGAATTCAAATCTGGCCTCAGACACTTACTAGCTGTGTGATCCTGGGCAAGTCACTTAACCCTGTTTGCCTCAGTTTCCTCATCTGTAAAAGGAACTGAAGAAGGAAATGGTAAACCATTCCTGCATCTCTGCCAAGAAAATCTCAGTGGGGTCATGAAGAGTGGAGCCCGACTGAACAAAGGGCAGAGTTATCACAGGTGGCCTGTTACTCCTCACTTTCATCTTTTACCTCTCTCCTTTCATCCCTCTCTTTATCTTTTGTCTCTGCCCAAGTTCCTGCCACCTTTAAGGCCCAGACCTCTCTCAACATGACTGCCAGAAGTTGGTGCCTTGATGGGGAGAGATCTTGCCCTTGAAGCAATATCAAGAATTCAGGAAACACCACACCCTCACAGTCTCAGTCTCCAAAGAAGTTCTCTCTCTGCTCAGTAAACTGAGCTCCTAATCTCAGGACCCAGAAGCCCAGTGACTTGGGGAAGAATATGGCAGAGCCCCTGCCCATGGAGGGACAACAGCTAATAGAGCTGGAGATCCTTGAGGCCCCCGTGCAGGGGCTTGAACCATCAGGAAAGAGACACAAGGGACCACAGGAGGTGCACTGAATAGAGCACCAGCCCTGGACTCAGGAGGACCTGAGTTCAAATCTGACCTCAGGCACTTGACACACTTATTAGTTATGTGATCTTGGGCAAGTCACTTAACCCCAATGGACCTGCCTTCCCCCCTCAAAAAAGGAAGGAAGGGAGGAAGGAAGGAAGGAAGGAAAGAAGGAAGGAAGGAAAGAAGGAAGAAAGAAAGAAAGAAAGAAAGAAAGAAAGAAAGAAAGAAAGAAAGAAAGAAAGAAAGAAAGAAAGAAAGAAAGAAAGAAAGAAAGAAAGAAAGAAAGAAAGAAAGAAAAAGAAAGAAAGAAAGAGACCAGCCATTCCCAAGCTCCAACCATTCCCCGAGGCTCGAGCCTCTGTCTTTCCACCAGAACTGGAGGCTCAAGTCAGGATCCCTTCGGAGATAGCAATCGCCAGGATATCCAGGGTCGCAGAGCTACCTTCCAGATACCTCATCTGCAGCGTGATTCAGGCAGGACAGCTTGCAACACATTAGACATGATTTACTATTCATTATGCCGCAACTGGAAAATCTCATGCAGGATTCCAGCAGGTCTGCATGCGGCGATGCACTGACTGGAGCTAGAGTTTTTTTTTTTTCCTTTTAATAGGCCTGGTCTGGTCACTGAGATGTGAAGGGAACCTCATTAGGCTTTACCCTTTGGGGATCTGGCAGGTCAGGGCACTGCCAATTAGAGCTAGAGCATAGGTCCAGCAGCACCAGGCAGCAGGACAGCCAGGAAGCTGTGGGCTTCTGCAGTCACTTTTCGTCAGTTCTCCTCTGGCCCGTGGACCCTTCAACATCCAGTAATGGTGATGGTGGCCAAAGCATGGAAAAGTGTAGTCAGGTGTGGGTGAATGTAGGCTGCCAGGGTGCAGCTGCAAACTGGGAGGTCAGGCAGGAGGCTGACTTTCACCTGTGCCTTGAATATGACCAATGTTCCCTTTGGTGACCTCCTCGCCCCAAACCCTCTCATTACAGAATCCTTGAAGTTGAGATCTGAACAAATTAAAAGAGCCTGCCCTTACCCCTTAGCTACCACCAGCAGGAATAACAGCTTCGGCTGATGATGTAGCTGGAGAAAGCATTACATATTTATAGTGCATTACAAGGTGGTAAACTTCCATTGAAAATCTCCTTGGATGCCTCACTGCAGCGGAACGTGACCTTGAGTCCTCACAGGATAGGGAAGCAAAGGGCAAGCTCCATCAGGCCCCTCCATGCCGGGAGGGCCACAGGTCCCAGCCCAGCAGTGACTTATACATCTGCTGTCCAAGGACCGGTCTGGCTAAACCTGGAAAGGCTCATGGCCAGAAAGTTCACTGGCAGCTAACAGATTTTCTCTGAACACTGTTATTCAGAAACGTTCCCCAGGAATGAGGGATGCCATCTGAATTGGTGGAGGGAATGCCCACCCCGAAGAAGCAATCACAATAGAGCCTCGAAGCCTTTATGGCTGCAAAGTGATTTACAGACACTAAGTCCTTGAGGGAAAGGACTGTTTCATTTTTGTGTCCTTATCTCCATCATTTAGCACACTGCCTGGAATATAGTCTATGTTTAATGATGCTTAGTTTGATCCTCTCAACAACTCTGAGGTAGGTAATACCTTTAAAGACAGGCAAACTGAGGTTCACAGAGATGGAATGACTTGGAAGCAGCTTGGTTCAATGAGGAGGCAGTAGTTGACTCTAGAAGGAGACAACAGGGTAGAGTGCTGGACCTGAGTTCAAATCCAGATTACTTACCAGCTATGGGACCTTGGGCAAGTCATTTAACCTCTGTTGGCATCAGTTTCCTCATCTGTAAAATGGAAAGAACTATAGCACCTACCTCCCAGTATTGTTGTAAGGATTAAATAAGGTAATGTTTGAAAAGTGCTTGGCACATAGTAGGTGCCTGATACACTTTTTTGCTAGCCTGGAACTGAAGGACCCAAGTTTATATCCCCACTTACTACCTGTGTGACCTTGGATGAGTTATGTGGGCCTCAGTTAAAGGGCCTGATCAGTTAAATCCGAGGGTTGAGCTGCATGGCCGCTGAGGCCAGTCCCAGATCTGTGACTCTAGGATGTAACCAAGGTCATTGGCTGCTGAGTCTGAAGTCTTTTCTACTTCTAGTCTATCTATCATTGTCTTTCTTCTCCAAAGTTCTGCTAACACAGGACACAAGCTCCCAAGACTTAGATTCTCTGTTTCCATTATTCTGTTTAACAGTAAAGGTCTCAGGGATGAGACCCAAGGACGCATCCCAAGGACGGTTCCCCGACAGAAGGCTTGCTCAGCCAGGGTTCCATTCTGTCACTGGTCTCTGACTCACCTTGGGCTGCCACCACCCAAAGGTAAAGACAAAGGCAGGTCTCCCTCTCAGACGAGGTCATTTCCCTTCCTCCCTTTCTCTTCCCCTGTCCTTCCTTTTCTCTCCCTGGTTATGACACTCTAGGGCACACAGTCAATTAAAGTGCATGAACGAAATCTGGTTAGAGTGTGGGGGAATTTCTAAGTAGAAACCAGATTCATCTTCTTCTTAAGTATTGGAGTCAGCTAAGTGATATAGTGGACAGCACCCCAGACCTGAAAGACCAGAGCAGGGTTGGGGAACCTGTGGCCTTCTAGGTCCTTGGGTGCAGCCTTTTGATGGAATGCAAGTTTTACAGAACAAATCCTTTTATTAAGGAGACTTATTCTGAGAAGTTTGGATTCAGGCAAAGGACCGCACTTGAGGACTTAGAGGACCATGTGTTTCCCCCTCCCCCCATCAGACCCTTACTGGCTGGATGATTTTGGTCAAGTCACAGCATCTGTCTGCCTCAATTTCATAATTGTAAAATGGGAATCATAACAGCACCTACCTCCTGGGGTTGTTGTGAAAATCAAATGCAATATTTGTACAATGCTTAGCACAGGGCCTGGCACACAGTAGGCTCTTAATAAATGTCAGTTTCCTTCCTTCAATAAACACTTATTAAGTGACTATATGCAAGGCACTGTGCCAAGCTGTGGGCATAAGAGATGATAAATAGTGCCCTGCCTGGCACACTCTGGGAGGAGGGCTGAGACGTGTAGAAAATAAAGTAACTGAGAAGAGTCAAATTGAGAATCAAAGAGGCAGGGATCAGATGTAGCTTGTGGGAGAACATGGCGCAGGTGCCAGCTGAGCTGGGCTTGGAAGAAGAATCACACATTCAGTAGGGCAAGATTGGGAGAGAAAGGAAGAGGACATCTATTCCAACCCTTAAGAATGGTTTGTGCATGGGCGGCTAGGTGGCTCAGTGGATACACCCCTGGAGTCAGGAGGACCTGAGTTTGAATCTGACTCAAGACACTTACTAGCTGTGTGACCCTGGCCAAGTCACTTAGCCCCAATTGCCCCCCCAAAAAATGACTTGTGCAAAAACATAAGGAAGGAAAGGGCAATATATGATGAGAGAACTATGGCAAATCCACCTTGGCTAGACCATAGTATGAGTTAAGAGGCATGATGTAAAATAAGATTGGATCCTAAATGTAAAAAGCTTTGAATGCCAGAGTGCAGAATTTCTATTTCATTTTGTTGGTAATAGGGAGCTCCTGAAGATTCTAGAGTTATAAAGAGGCACCATCATTGTTATAGCTTGGGAAGATTACTCTGCTGGGGCTGTGATAGATGGATTAGGGAGGAGAAAGGAGGAAGTTTCACATTACTCATTGTTTTGAAGTCTGCCTAAAACAAAAGTACTTTCTTCATTTTCCCTTTCTACCTTACCAGGGTCTCTTTTAGGCTCCAGCTCAGAAAGACTTAGAGATTTTTTCAGTACAGATGTCCTGGAAGAAAGCTTTGCTGTTTCTCTGCTACAGGGAAGTGCCCATGTACAGCCTGGAAATTGTATAAGGCAACTTTGCCACCATAAATCTCCAACCCCAGGGCACATTCGACCCCCTTGCTTTTGCACCCATCCTGTCTCAGCTGGGCTTCCTCCCGCATTCTTACTTCCAGACACAGGGCGATTTGTCCAGTTGGCCCCTTGGACCAACAATCAGTCACCAGGAGAGGCAGAGCCAACTTGGATTTCTTCATTTCCTAAAGCTGAGAATCCTGATGCCAGCCAAGGGAATCCATGCTTCTATTTTCAGACAAAAGGCAGCAGACCAAGGAGATAGCATGATATAAGTGGAAAGAGACTGATTTCAAATGTCTTGGGTTCAAATCTTGACTCTGATGTTTACTTTCTGAGTGATATTTGGCAAAATTACTCAGCCTCTCTGGGCTCAGTCTCCCAATCTGTAAAATGAGGTGATTTCAGCTGGCCTCTGAAGTCTCTATTGTCTTTACATCTACAATCCTATGAATGGTAACAACAGTGAGTTAGTGACCTGGTGTCTAGACAGAAGCTCACAAAGCATCCCACATGGGGGACAAAGATGCAGATGGCAGGAAATAATCCTCTTAGTAAGATTAGAGGAAAAACAGCTCTCTCCCTCATTCCCCTTCTTCACATTCCCCTTTGGAATCAGGAGGACTTGAGTTCAAATACAGTCTCAGACACTAGCTGTTGATCCTGGGCAAGTCACTTAACCCTGATTGCCTCAAAAATTAAAATTAAAATAACCACAGAACTGGGAGTTCAGAGTCCTAGAATTCTATTCCTGGCTCAGGTCCTTCTTCTTGTGTGACCTTGAGGAAGTCATTAATATTTCTGGACCTCATGTTCCTCCTATTCGGATGAAAGTTTATTAATCACAGAATCCTGGTTCTGTCACTTACTGTCTGAGTGACCTTGGGCAGGTCACTTAATTTCCTCATCTATACAATGAGAAGGGGATAGACTACATTATTTCTAAGGTTCATCCCATTTCCAATTCTTCTATCCTACAAACCTATAAAATGTTTCTAAGGTTTCTTCCCTTTTTAAATTTCTGCATTACATTCAATTCAATTCAAGCATTTATTAAGTGTGTACCATGTGCTAAGTGCAAGGGGTATCTAGGTGTGCAATGGATAGAGCACTGGGCCAGGAGTCAGGAAGACCTGAGTTCAAATCCAGCCTCAGATACTTCCTAGTTGTGTGACTCTGGGCAAGTCACTTAAGCCTGTTTGCCAGTTTTCTCATCTGTAAAATGAGCTGGAGAAGGAAATAAGAAACTACTCCAATATCTTAGCCAAGAAGACCCCAAATGGGGTCGTGAAGAGTCAGACATGACTGAAATGACTGAACAAGAAGGTGCCAAGTACACTGGATTCAAAGACAAAACTGAGACAGTCTTGTCTTCAAGAAGCTTACATTCTACTGGGGGCAGGGAGAGGTATGAGACTCTTATTTCAGTTTTCTGATCTCCCAGTTATGGTCTTCCATCCACTAGGGAGCCTTGAAGTTCTGGTGACTATAAGAGGCGTTGCCCACTGACCCCCACAATCTGTTGGTGAGACTCCACAAAGGCTGTGTATTTCCAGTCAGTATAATTTCACTCTCAAAAGTTACCCAACTGGATCTATGGAAGCATGGAAGACCAGTATATGCCTTCATTAAACCATGGCAAAGGGATGAACAGACTTGCCCAGGGTCTCACAGCTAGTTAGCAGCTGAAGTGGGATCGTGACTAGTTCTCTCAGTTCCTATCTCAAGGCTCTTTCCATTTTACTACCATGTATTATCATGTCTTTCTCATTGAGAATCTCCAGTAACTAAGCTATTTGGGTGCCAGTAATTCTCCTGTAATATCTCCATTGGGTTGTAAAGTCACCTTCATGAACGATGCATCAGGTGATTAAATTCTGTGATACGAACTTAAAGAAATATCTCAATTACTTAACAGCACACTTCAGAGACTGTCTCTGCACACTGTGCAAGCCCCTAGTTCCAAATCTATCACTTAGCAACAAAAGCGCCGAGGAACCCAAAATAGCACATTTAACAGAAGAGATGAGTGAGTTTTCTCAAAGGGGAAAAATATAGCAAGACAGATAGGTAAAAATATCTCCTTGTAGAGAGAGGGCTGATCTCCTTGCCACATTTCTTTGCCATTTTACGTAGAGGGCTGACTCAAACAGCAGAGAATGGCTGATCTCAAAGTCCTATTCCCAGCTCTGTTTAGGAACCCTCTGTTTGACTGTGTAAGCCCAGGGAGGTGGAGGGAGGGGGGTCTTTGGGAGCTGAGTCATATCCGGAAAGCTCAGAACAGTCACTAGGATGCTGGTGATGGTTTCTAGGGTCTCTTCCTGCTGATCCTGGGCTGCAGTGCACACAGAAAGGTGGAGGGGAGGAGAGATGCTTGCTATTTTTTAATTGAGCAGACCAACTGAAAGTGTAGACAGTCACCATCTTTGATGAGGCCAGACAGATTCCCCTGATGTCAGCCTTCCCCTTGCTCTAAAATCCTGACAGCTAATAATGTCACTTTCCCTAAGATAGCCCTGATCATTCAGAACTTTGTCCTTGAAGTTGTTGACAAAGACCAGGTGTGAATGGCCCCTACTGAGGGTCTGCATGACTTAGGAGCATTTGGAAATTACATGGGCACTGATAGACGGTTGTAATAGTACTGAAATTGATGAATAGAAACAGAACTGGATTTGTGAATCAGAAGTCCTGGGTTTGACCCTCAGCTGCTTGCTACTTGTGTGACCTGGGACATAGTCCTCAGTTTCCTTATCTGTCAATCAGAGGGATTACACAAGATGCTCTTCCAGCCCCAAATCCTACAAAATATGAGCTTCAAGGAGGGATCATGGCATTAGATAGAGTTGGAAGGGACCTTGGAGAGCATCCAGGGGAACCCCAGCTTTTTACAGCTGAGTAAATGAAGGTCAGAGATAATATGATTTGCCCAACGTCACACAGGTGGTAAGTGGAATTGAGGTCATCTGACTCCAAATTCTAGTATTCTTTCCATTGTTATCATGTTAACCTGAAGCCTTCAAAATCCCCTGTGAATTGGGGCAATAAACAACAGAATGCCCAACACACAGTTCCAAGTATTGAAGATTATTTCAAGAATATTTGTCAGAGGAGAGGGAGAGGATGTAGACCTTGGGACCTTTAATATGGAGGTGAACTGACAGCTTTCCAATGTGGCATAGGGTAGGGGGTTCCAGTAAGTATTTAACAACTGTTGGAAAACGTATGCATGAAATGCATACAAGTTTAATTAAATTGAAAATGTTAATTGAAATTAATTTAAGTTTTACATTTAATCTCCATTATTAACATTTCTCTATCACTTTCTTAAGTCTAGAAACCAACAAAACAACAAACCAAGATCTTATTTGTGGTCTGCTGATTTTCAAGATGTAAATTCTCTCACTGAAAATTTAGCAACTGCTTCTGACAAGGCTGGATAGAACTGGCTCTGCTACACCCTTGGTGTGGCTGGAACTTAAACTTGCCCTTCTAACAACCCCAGAACTTCTATTACATGAAAGGAGCTTAAATCAGGTCAATCTACAGGTAGGAGTTACCTTGTATAACCCCCCTCATTTTACAGTTTAGGAAACTGAGGCCAGAGAAGGTCCAGTGATCTGTCTGAGGCCCTACTATGTGAGCACAGAACCGGCACATACATGCATGTCTCCTAAAGCCAAATCCAGGGCTCTTTTCCTCTATCTTGCTGTCATTCCAAGATCCATCAGTCAAACCAACTTTAGTCATTTCAACAAACAGTTAATAAGTCCACAGTATGTGGTAGGGACAGTATATTGTAGTGTAATAAAGAACATTCAACTTGGAGTCATTAGATCATAGGCTTTGAGCTGGAAAGTACCTCTAAGATCACCCAGTACAATCCCCTCATTTTACAACTGGAAACATTGAGGCCCAAAGAGATTCGTTCACTTGCCTGAAATTACACAGGGAATACGTATATGAGATATGAGCTCACATCATTCATTTTTGATCCACTGTCCTTTCCACTGTACTATGAGTGAAAATACAGAGGTATAAGCCTTGACTCAATTAATAATTGTGTGACTTTGAGCCACGACACAACCTCTCTGGGCCTCAGTTTCCTCATTTGTAAAATGAGGTTAACAGCAACACTTATTTATATATTTCCCCCCTCCCATAGGACTATTGTGAGGATCAAGTAATAGTTCTATGCACAATGCCACACACACAAGTGCACACATACATACATAAACACATATGATTATATAACATGCCCATGTGTATATGTAATACACACTATTGGGACAGCTGGGTGGTACAGTAGAGTGTCAGATTTCAGGAAGACTCCTCTTCCTGAGTTCAAATCTGGCCTCAGATACTAGCTGTATGATCCTGGGCAAGTAATTTAACCCTGTTTGCCTCTGTTTCTTCCTTTGTAAAATGAGCTGAAAAAAAGAAATGGCAAACCACTCCAGTATTTTTCCAAGAAAACTCCCAGTGGGGCCACGAGGAGCTAAACATGACTGAAATGACTGAATAACAACAATAGGCTATTATTAGTATATTCAACCAGTTCAAATTTTCATTAGTTTTCTTAAAGCTGCTGACCAATAGTAGGCATAAATCTTCCCTCTCATGGATCCCTGGATGACTTAGCAATGTTTGTCACTTAACACATATTTGTGGCTTCTTCTGCTCCCACCTTTGGAGAGTGGCCTGAGTCTTGTAATGGAATTTGAATCACAGCCTTCCCTCCCCACATTACTCCTTGCAGCAAAGAAGTAGGGCTGAAAAGCTCTCTGGGGGCTTAAACAGACAAACACAGCTTCTTGTTCTCTACAGCAACCTTGGCCTATGTGTGGGGAGGTCCTTAGGTCTCACAGACCAAATTTTTCCTCAGTCTAAAGAGATCCTCATCTGATAATAATGGACTCACTGTGTTGAAAGGATTGGGGAACTTAATGGATGAGAAAGCCCTTTAAAAAGTTAACTGAGGTCTACCTAAGATGAAGGTTCTATATTATCTAACTCTATGTCCCATATCAACTTCATTTTTAACTATTCCCTGTTATGCATTAGATGTATATTCTGCCTTCAGTTCTAAAATAGCATAGAAGAATAGCTTCTGGAGCATGGTAGGTTCTCTCTCACTCTCTGTCTCTCTGTCTCTCTCTCTCTCTCTGTATCTATCTCTCTCTGTGTCTCTCTGTCTCTATCTCTCTCTGTCTCTGTCTCTGTCTGTCTGTCTGTCTGTCTCTCTGTCTCTCACCACCCCCCATCCACACATATATTTTCTTGGAAAAGATGATGGAGTGGTTTGCCATTTTCTTCTACAGTTCATTTTACAGATGAGAAACTGAGGTAAACAGGGTTAAGTGATTTGCCTGGGGTCACACAGCTAGTAAGTGTCTAAGGTTGGATTTGAACTCAGGTCTTCCTGACTCCAGGGTTGACACTATCCATTGTGCCACCAAGCTGCACACACACACACACACGTTATATGTGTGTATGTATATATACACACATATTTACATATATGTATGTATATAATAAGCAAATGGATCAATTGAACCATTGCTTCTTTATCTCCATAGATTTTGTAGGACCTGATCCTTTCCCCTCACCCACACATACCCCATTATTTCTTCTGAAAGCATTTTGTCATCCTAACCACCTTTGTGCACTTAGCAAAATTGTCCTCCAGGAGTTAAGAAGCCCAATTCTGTCACTGCTGCTTACTGTCTTCTCCATTGAGCTTTCTCTGATTCTCTAATCAAAAATTGTCTTCCTCTTCAGATCTTGATTCATATTTCTTTTATGCATTTACAAGTTCTACTGTTTTCTAGTTATTTGTGTACTTGTCTTATTCCCCCCCCCCCACTAAATTGCAAACTCCATGAGGGTATGATTCATGCCTTATTTGTGTTTGTATCTCCCTTATCACCTCCTACCATGTTTACATGTAGAAAAATGATGAATGAATTAATGAACAAGCCACTGCTTAACAAATCTAGTAGGGAGGTACAGGTCCATGAATACAATTGTGTAGGGAAATTCCTCCACCCATACAAATCCATAACTCATCTACAACTTAGCATGTTAGGGGTCTATTTGGGGCGCACTTAGCTCTTCCTGCTTGAATCTCTCATTTCCTTCAAATGAGGATAGAGTGTCAACCCTGGAGTCAGGAAGACCTGAGTTCAAATCCAACCTCAGACACTTACTAGCTGTGTGGACCCTGGGCAAGTCACTTAACCCTGTTTACTTCAAGAACTATTTACTATATTTACATGAAAATATGAAATGGGTGTACTGGGTAAAGAAAAGCAAGAAGGTTAATTTGTCTGGACCACAGAGTGGGTGAAGAGGCACGGTACATAATAGAACTTGAAAGTCACATTAGGACTAGGTTTTAAAGGGCTTTCTATGCTAAACAGAGGGGTTAGTACCTTTCATAGAGGTAATAGGTGGTCACTGACATTTGTTGAAAATGAAAATGACATAATCAGATCTGTGCTCTGGGGAAAATCACTTTGGCACCCCTGTGGAGGATGGGTCAGAAAGAAGAGAGACTCAAAGGAGAGAGACCAATGAGGAGAATATTACAACATTTCAGGAGAGAGGCAATGAAAATCTAAAGTAAGGCAGCGGATAGATACGGGAAATGGGGAGGTAAAACTGACAAGACTTGGCACCTGATTCGATTTGTGGGGTAAGAAAGTGTGAGGAGTTGAAGATGACCTCAAGGTTGCACATCTGAGAGATTAGAAAGATAGTGGTGCCCTTAACAGAGATAAGGAAGTTACAAAGAGGTGTGAGGAATGTGGAAAATTGAGTTCTGTTTTGGATATGTTGAGTTTGAGATACCTATGGGACATCCATTTCAAGATGCCAGTAGGCAATTGATGACGCAGGGTCGGAGCCGAAGGGACTAAACTTGTATGTCTTTATCTGGGAGTAATCTGCATAGAGGTGATCTTGGAACCCATGGAAGCTGAGGAAGTCACCAAGAGAAAGAAGAGAGAAAGAAGAAAAGAGGGTCCAGGACTGAGCATTAGTGACACAAGTATAGTTAGATGAACGATATGGGTGATGATCTTAAAAGGAGACTGAGAAGTAGTTATACAGGCAGGGAGAACAATAAAAGAAGAAAATTCAGAGATGAGAGAGTATCCAGGAAGAGAGAGGGAAGGAGGCAGATAGACTTGGGAAAAGTGAATGAGAACAGGAACAAAGAACTTTTTGACCTAATCAACTCATCTCTATTCTTTTGTGTGGAAAAAGTGCATGTCCTCTGGTGGCACTGGTAAGAGAAGTATTTTCTCTCCTATATATCCCCTCTTTTGTCTGAGCATAAATATATTTGATACGATTAATAAATTTAATACAATCTACTTGGGAGATCCCAAGTAAATTGCTATCACAAAAGCCCATTTATTTTGACACTGACATTCTCCCATTGATACCAAATAGCTGTGAATCAAAGTACATCATGCTCTAAATTTTTTTCCCAGAGAACCCAAAAGAAAATGGAAAGAAACATGATGAACATCAGCAGGTATGTTGACACATCAGCATATTGACAATATCGGGGCATAAAAGTCATCATCAAGCCCATAGTACAGTGGACTTGTCATGTCATGAGTGAGGGACAATAGAAGGACAGCCTAATAACTACAATGTATTAAAAGTAATCAGAGGAGTGTAAAATGAAATGTACTATGCACAAAGTCACAGCAATATTGTGTGATGATCAGCTGTGAATGATTTAGCTATTCTCAGCAATACAATGATCCAAGACAACTCTGAAAGACTTATGATGAAAAATCCCCAAAGAAATGATGGTGTCTGAATACAAATTGAAACATGCTTTTTTTAAACTTTGTTTTTCTTGAGGTTTTTTTTTTGTCTGTGTTTTCTTTCACAATGTGACTATTGTGGAAATGTTTTCATAACTATGCAGGTATGACCTATATCAAATTGCTTACCTTCTCAATGAGGGGTGGGATGGGGAGGGAGGGAGGAAGGTAGAGAATTCAGAACTCAAAATTTTAAAAACAAAATGTTAAAAATTGGTTGTACATGTAACTGGGAAAAAATAAAATACTAAATAAAACAAATTAAAACCAAAAAAAAAAAACCAGAGGAAGGCCTCTAGCAAGATGAGTGGGTCTTCTTTGGAATATTTACAGAACTATGTAAAAGAATGACACGAAGAGGAAATGCAGATAGGCTGCGATCTACAACAGTGGTGGAGTGTGGCAGGTGTATCTACATTAATGTGATCATGGAGGCACTGAAGTGTCCAACAGGTACTGAGAACCCACCTGCAGGAAACATCTCTACCCTTTCACTTTATGCAGGTCTCTGAAGCTATACATAGCAGGGTAGCACATAGGTGTAAAGGGAGAAGGACCTGGGCCCATAGATGGGGGTGACGGCAAGGAGCAGAAGGGTAGGAGATGTCCGTACATGTATATTCAACCTGACCCTTGTCCTCTTCACAGCAGGAGAGCTTCAGTGTTTGGAAATAACAGATAATAGACAAGTTTAGGTTTCCTTCGAGTCTCCATAATGACATTTTTCTATTAAATTGCTTTGAAGCATGTGTCTATTTCCAGGCAGGGGACCAACATAATTCTTCCAATTTGGAATAAGGACATTAAAAAAATCAAATGCAAAAGAAAAATACCAAGTCCAATTAACATACTCCATTCCTCTCTTATTTGGTATGACAATCCCTACTGCTGACAGATGGGCCCTCAGAGCATCTGCCCAAAACCCTTTGACCTGAATTTTCTTAAGATGAATGTTTTCTCTTGACTCTGAGAGGGTGGTGGAGGGAACAGTGGGTGTCCAATTACCTGAGTTATACAATGGACCAGTGAAGAGCACTTGAAGGAATATTTATCAGATACCTTTAATCATACTCCTTGCTTGATATTTTTTTTTCCAGATGAACTGAGAGGATTATATGTATCTTTTCTCATCAAGGCTTTTTGGTGGAGGTGGGGAATGAAATACATAGATGAGAGAACAATTTACAGGACAAATATTATTCACCAAGTTATTGGTGAAACCATATCTTTTTATTCCCATGTCAATGTTCTCACATTGGGTCCTGCCACTTTCCTGAGAATGACCAAAAGAGAACCCCTTCCAATCACTCAAAGGGCAGGATTCCAATGGCTAGCAGAGTGCCCTAGTCATGGTTTCAGGACCTTAAACAGCACCACGTGTTCAATGAGCAGAGGAAGAGAAGGTACCCTGAACACCATCATTTCTTCACCTTCATCCGAAGCCAAAAAAAAAGTAAGAAACATCATTTTCCTTGTTAAGGACATATGAAATAGCATATCCTAGAAGTACAAAACCAAACATTGGCTGCAACTCCCTTGGTAAACAGTTTTAATATCATAGCACTTAATCCCTTGTACAGCAAGTCTGTAGTTTTTCAAACTTAAAATTTAAGAAATTACAATAAAGGGTAAAATGTTGGCAGTAGAAAATTCATTTCTAGGCAGAAATTAGTGAAACACAGAACCTAGTAGAAACTCAATTAAACCAGTAATTAGAAATGATGAGGGGGTAGGAGAAGCAACTTGTTATTTTCAAATGAGTTCCAGCATTGGATTCTATGAGATCAAGTGACATCCTAGTGGTGACAACTACATCTGATAAGAATCATCTGGGGCCTTGAGAGCTAGAGTATCAGTTTTTCCCTTTAAGTGGCCCTACTTTGGCCTTCAATCTACACAAAAAGACAACAGAATAAACACTTTGGGGCCCCATGTTTCAGTAGCTAATAGGGAGTCCACTCATTCTATTTAAAAACTTATCCACTGCAGGAAGTCTTCCTAGACAAATCCCATATAGCGCTAGCAATTTCATTCTAGCATCTTCTCAACACATCTTTGCAGCTAAGTACAGATGTAATTTGCATTATGCAAATGTATAAACACATATATGTTCTTCACATGCATGTCCTTCCATATATGCATTTTCTCTATATACAGTGAATACTCAACACTTATTTTTTTAATGACTAGGTTTCCCCTGTTCTGGAATTTCTCTCTAGGAAGATCTTGGTGAGAAGGTGGGATGTGCTAAAATGAACACATCTCCACAAAATGGCCACTCCAAAATTAAGTAAAGGTCTTGAGAAGTTTTCAGTGTCCTAGTTGGGATAAGGATTGGGGAGGGGGACTAGCTGTACCCTGATAGAGGGATGATAATGATGATGAATCTTATAATTATCCAATATCACTTATAGGAAAATGCCGTCATATTTTTCAGATTGGTCAGAGATGACAAAGTGACTGTGACCCAAAAGACCTATTCCTGCTGGTGTTGGTGATTTCTCAGAGAAATGAAGAGTCCATTTCCTGGGAATATCATATCACAGTCCTAGGAATGAATAGAGTTGGGGAGGGAGGAGTAAGGGTGTCTTCTCCTTAGGCTTCCTCTGAGTGGGCTACATGTGGAGGAAGCTGCCTTCCACCCAGTGACACATGTCAGCACCAGCTTATAAACACCCTTAGAGCATCATCAGTTTTACTTTGGGTTCTGGGTCGTTAGCACAAGCTGCTGAAAATTCTTGGCACGCATTCCCCTCAACAAAGAAATCTGACACACTGGGGGCCCTCACCAGGAGCGAGCTGTGCCCTAATAATGCAGACTCAGAAGTTCTCAGGGACAATATCCAGGATCATAAGATCATAGAACTGAGCTGGACGATATCATCAAGGTTATTTAGCCCAACCCCCTCCCCATTTGTACAGATGAGAAAACTGAGGTTTCAGAGAAGAGGAATGACTTGATCAATTTTACAGACAATACGGTAGAACTTCCAACTCCAAAGCTAATGTTCTTTCACTTGTACCACATACCAGTCTCAAACCTCCTCTGATTCTTCCATAACTGCTCTTGGTTGTTATTGACTCAGAAAAAGTTTGAGGGAAGAAAATTGGTAGGCACTGGGGAGGAGGTGAGAAAAAGCAGAGGGGACAACCAAAGGTAGGTCCTGTATCAAGAATTGGGATTTAACTTTGCTCTGAGTGTCCAGCTCTCAGCCCAGGGCCTGGCACACAGTGTTTGATAAATGCTTATTGACTTGATTTTTCTGGAGCCATAGACATCTGAATCCAAAAACAATGTCCCTCAGGTTCTAGATTGCTGTGCATTTTTATTCTCTGTCTATTCTCCATGTAAAGGGGAATACCCATCCACTTCTACCACCTATATCCTGCCTGATATCTCTAGTTAACATTGAAATACCCATTTCCCGCTTTTCCTTTCACTGGGTCATTCACTTTTTAAAAATAGTGATTTATTGAAATCCCCAGAATCTTTAGGCATAGGTCTGGGCCAAAAAAACCTCACCTAAGCAGTCTTGGGAAATGCCTAGGTGCCCAGGCTGAGTTTTCAAAATTTCAGGTCCCTTCAGTTCATTTCCCTCTCCAAAAAGAATTCAGAGTTCAAGTTCATCCAGGGATTACCAGGCTAACATATGACTATCTTTAGGGGAATCTTGCCCATTCCATAAAGAAATAACAAAAGTCCCTTTCCAAAGCACATTTTGCCAAGGTTCATTTGTAGTCAATTGGGATGCCAAGGGAAAAAAAGAGTGGTTTCAAAAGAACCCGGGGTGCCTGATCTGATAGGTCCTTTCTCCATCCCATCATTTGCCTGTCGTGTTTGCAGGACATCTGATTATTTGAGGACACCTGCAGCCTGGTCTGGAAGTGAGTGATAAACAGACAGGATTATGGGGAAACTCATTGAGGAGCCCAAATCCTTTCTCCCCTTAGATTTTTTCCATTGCTTATCTCAATAGCTTTACAGAGGATTAGAGATGAAATTTCCTACTGCGGCAAAACTGGAGAGGAAGGACTACAGGGAACATAGGGGGTAGAACAAGGTGGAAACGAATACAGTTTTCTGGGAATCTTCTTCTCGCTGCCTCCTTACTTCCCTCCCAGATCAGGATTCCTCTCCAAGGGTCAAGCATGGAGGATTAAGAGAAGAGGGGTTCCCCAGAGAAAAATAGCCTCTCCCATCCTTCCCATCACTGTATCTTTAATTTGGCATGCACTTCCTCTTCCCGGTGCTATGCATGATTCCTGACCCTAAGGACATGCAGATTAATTAATGAGAATCAAGTCCAGACACAGTGAGGGAGGAAACGAGGGAGGCCCAGGGTCCTTCAGGAAGAATATTATTGATACAAAAATAAAGCCAATATTCTAAATGTCCTCCCTAGGACCCTCCCATCCTAACACTTTAGACACCCCCTCTCTCTCCTTGGCAGCTTTAACCTAGTCTCCTAGTAGTAAAGAATAGGATGAAAAGAGAGCCCAGTCAAAGTGTTGGGGGCCATTAAATGAGTCCCAGAGGAGACTTGAGTGGGGGGTCTGGGTCAAAGACTTGAACAAGGAAGGCAGGGTTGGGTCTCTTACCCTAATGATTTCTAGAGGGAATCCAGACCTTCCCAGGTAGATTGGGTTGTCTAACCCCCCACCCCCACCCCCCACCCCTAGTCCCCAACAATACAGAGTGAATGACTCTTCTTTCTTACCACAACCCTTCTCTGATACCTGCATCTGCCTGGGAAGACTTGAAGGTGGAGAAATAGGTCACATTGATGCAGTTATTGACCTTCCTCCAAACCATAGGAAATCCTGCATTTTTACTTTTGCCACCCTTGGAACAGCATAAGGATTGCATTCTTTCCATATCATGGCTAGCAAAGCTCCACAGAAGAGAGTTTCTTTGAGGTTAGAAGCAGATCTCACACACACACACACACACACACACACACACACACACACACACACACCACACAGGTCAAGCTAGACATTTGCTTAGTAGCTACGCTCCAGACAGTGACCCTAATCTCTGGAAACTGCTTGGTGGTCTGGTAGCCTCTAATCCTAAGGATGTGCCCAGCATTCTCTTCTAGGGAAACATCCCAAATCAAGTCCCATGGTCTCCTTTGGAAGTTTTGGCCTTTAATGATGACACTATTTCCCCTGTCACGAGTGATCTTTGCTAAATAGCTACATTCAGCACACACACACACACACACACACACACACACACACACACACACACAAAGGCTGGGCACATGACTGAGTGTGACTCAGGGTAAACAAACTCACTCTAATCAGAACTAGTGGGCACAATTTGGCTTACACACTGAGTCACACACTGTGTTAAGCCACGGGAATCTGGTAAAATGTAACTCACTTGGCCATTAAAGATGCAAGTCAACTGAGGAGTCAGAAACTGAAGGGGAAGTTGTCAAGGACAATCAAACATATAACCTGAAGGCTTTTTTTCATTCATACATTCATACTAGAAGCCAAGTAGGCTAAAAACAGCAAAACTACTTCACCCTGTCATCTGATAACCAGAGAGCCTATTTCCACATTCTTGAAGCTTTCTTTCTGTGTCCTGAACATATTTTTAAGCTTTTGAAGTTCTTCTCAACATAGGAAGTCTCTTAAAAATAAAATCTCTCTCTTTCAGTACCATCCCAACTCTTGCCACCTTCCTTTCTGTCCACTGCCTTACCCTTCTTCAAGCCTATGGGTTGAATGCCATCTTTGAATAGTTCTGGTAATAGTTCTCTAAACAAAGGCCCTAAAGATATAATGCTTAAAGAAGAGCTGGGGCCACATGAGAAAATCTGGGACAAATTTAAAAACACAAACACACACCCAACAGTGAAAGAGTCAAAGAAGGTCCTTGCCACTGGGATTTCAGGATGTTCACTGCACTATAAAGCAGCTTGGACTTGATAAGTTTGGCCTTCTAAAAAGAAACAGCAGGTCTAATTTCCAAATCAGTCAAACCTCTGAGCTACTCCTGGAGTTACGGGAAGAACCCAATTGTAGTTACATTTTAAAATAGCATAAAAGTCACTCACCCCAAAACTCCTCACCACATCAATCACAAACCTTTCACAAATAAAAATTCCCCATGAGAGTAGATCCCTGCTCTGAATTCATGAAGGGCTAAACTCTGGGGCTAAGCATTAAATATTCATCATAGTGGCGAGCCTTCAGTTCCCCTTGCCAATGTGGTGTTCAAGGTCAAATGGATCTGAGGCCGAGAGGCTGAAGCCGAGGTCCCTATGGTTTGGGGCCAGCAGCCCTCGTGTTTCAGAGAAGCCAGAGTCCCTCCCATCCAGGGAGGTGCAACCTCAGAAGCAACCTCTTTGTGCTGAAGTGAGCCCCTGGATCTCAGCAGGTTCCTGGGTCCTACGGTCCTGCCCTTGGGCCTGGGCAATTTTAGCTTCCCTCTCCAGGCTCCTTAGGGAACCCAGGCGTCCTCGACACTCCCCCCCCCCCCCCACCCCGCCCCAGAGAGTGCTTCCGTGCTCTGCCCTTAGAGAATGGTCAGCTCGGTAACCAGGCAACAAAAGTGGCAGCAGCTGTAGAGGGACCGCAGCCCGAAAAGCCTGGCACCTAGATTGGGGAGAGGGCTTCCTGCATTTCCATTCCCAGGCCTGACTGGTCAGATTCAGAGAAAAGGGCTGGGGGAAAAAATGTACCCTGGGCTTTCCTTGCGGGAGAAGGTGGAGTTATGGGCTGGCGAAAAACAGTGAATGGGACCATGCTACGGCCCACAGGGAAAGTTGCAAAGGGAGAGACTTGCAAAGGCTACCGACTTCAGAAAAATGCCCGATCCAGCCCCGAGGACAGTCGGTGCCGGGAGGGGAAGGAAGAAGGGAGGAGCACAGCGCCGCGGCCATCAACTCACCTGTCCTGTGGACTCCGTGGAGCCTCCGCCCTGGTGGCTAGCACCCAGCACAGCCGGGGCAGCTGAGATCCTAGTTGAGTCCTGGGTCCCCAGCTCCGAGCTCACGCTCACTCACACCCGTGTCCAGACACCCGACAGTCTGGGTGCAGCACGGCGCTAGGAAGACTGCCCAGAGCCCGGGGCTGCGTTTCCAGGAGGAGCTGCGCGCGCCGGCGCACGCGACAAGCACCCCCGCCCCCCTCCGGCCCCCTCACTTCGCTCTTCGTGCTCAGGACTGCCAATCCGCCTCAGTCAAACTATCCTGGGCCCGCTGCTCCAGGGGCTGCTGCACAGGGCTGGTGGAGGCTCGCTTGGGGTGGCCCTGCCTCAAAGTCGCCACTGGGGCAAAGAGCCTGAAAATGGTGATGGAGGTGGCGGCGGCGGTGATGGAGAGGTTGTCCCTGCAAGCACTCGGTTCCCTCCTCCCCACCAGCGCCGACGTGAGGATACCTAATCCGGTGGTGCTCGCCCGGTGCTTTGCTCAGCTCAACTCAGCCCTGCCCTGCGCCCTGGCACCGTGTCTGGATGCCCCTATCAGCACGGGGGACAGCGGCACTTTGTACTGTCCCTGGTTTTCCGGAAGGCCACTCTTTCCGCTGAGCTCGTGACGCAAGCTTGACTCACTCGCAGTCCCGCGTCAATGGGAGAGGCACGCGTGCTGTAGATGGAGCTCGGATGAGGACAGGGGCCTGAGGAGTGGGAAGAGAGGAGGGGTGCCCTAGTATCCATCTGTGAGGATGGATGCCCGAGCTGAGGCCAATAGCTGTGGGCCTTCCTTTCTCAGCAACAGGAATACATTCACGACACTTTAGATGGTTGTCCCTGCAAGCACTCACCAAGGACCGCCTGAGTACACATACATCCGGCAGGTGCCAGCAAGGCTATCTCTACATCTGAGGCTTCCTAGGCCTCCAGAGAGAGCAGGCTATGGTTCAGATCCTGTGCCTCATTGATCAAAGCCCTGCAGGAGAGGTAGCCTTCTATTTCCTGGCCCTGGACTTCCCAGACTTACACAAAATCCCTCCTCTCTAGCCAAACTGGAGTATTCACAATCCCCTTAAAGTGATTTGTACTTTCTCAGCTCCTTGCCTCTGCTCTCCTCTCTCTCCCTAGGCCCTGAATGCCCCTTTCCCTCCTCTACTTTCTTCACCTATATAGAAACAGTACCAAAGCTTTAACGACCAAATCAAATACTTTTCCTTACTGCCTTCCCCCAGGCATCCTAATAGCAGGTGATCTCTCCTCCCTCCAAACATAAAGCACTTAAGATCTGTATCATTCCTTAACGGAGTTTAGAAGCGCCTAGCGAGCTATATTGTCCATGGGGTTAGGGAGAGTGACCCACGATTGAACAACACGATTGAACAACAACAACCACCACCATTCCTTTGAATGTACTTAAACTTTTCATGAGTCCATTTCTCCTCTTTCCAACAAAAGCCTAAACCTTTTGATGGTAGTGAAGTTAGGTCACAATAGTTGGGCACTTGGTCAGGAAAACCTGCTTTTGAATCCTGCCTCTTTCACTTACTTGGTGGGTGACAAAGGCAAAGTCAAAACCTCCCGGAGCCAGTTTTCCTCATATGTAAAATAGAGGTGATAGTGGGGTACCACCTTTACTTGTTTAGGGTGAGGCTTAAAAAGTTGTGCCTAGGAGAGTCTAGAAAAAACCTGAGGTCTTTAGGAACTAAAAGATAGAGACACGGAAATGTAAAACGGAAGGCAAAATAGACTTTCTCTACAACAGATCTGGGCTGAGGGTTGAATTACTCAATAGAGTCTGGAAGAGGCCAGCTAGATGAGGAATGTGCCTCCAGGGCACAGACTTCATTCATACTTTTGTTCCTGGTCACTCATCTGCATAAGATCCTTAAAGAAATATAGGAAGCATAATTGACTGAATTGAGAATGATCACCCTAGGGCAAAGTGGAGAGTCTTACTAAAGGAAAGGGTTTTTGAAGTTGTGGTTCCTCAGGATGAGGAATATTCTATCTTCTTCTCAACTCCCTTGTGTAGGTGGCAAATAACTTCAGAGCGGAATGAGTCTCTGAAGGAATCCAAGAGAAAAAAAAAATAGAAGATTCTGCCAATTTGGAACTGTGTTGTTGTAATACTCCAGCTGAAGAAACTCTTAGTCAGTCTGTCAAAGGTGCCACACGCTGGAAAGATCTCAGTGGCTAAGCAATCTACCAGACCTAACCTGGGCAGCCCCAAAGCTGTCAGAGCAGCCCACAGGGCCTGATCCAGTCCAGCAGAGCAAGAGCCTGACTAAGTGGACTGTTTCATTCACTCAGTCCAGCAGCACATTTGTCCACCTGATCCACAGCACCCTGAAATGAACCATCTCAGTTGGGAAACAGCAATTCTGTCGACAAATGCCACACCCTGAATTAAACTTGGAATGTCCAAGAAAAGACTTCCAGGTCCTGGAGACTCTGTGGTACTTGAAGACGAGGGAGGAAGGAGATGCTTTGTAATGACCCTTTTTAATGTTCTATTTGTGTAAATATCTTTGCTAAAGAACTGAGTTTATTTGATTGCTTTAGGAAACCTCACTGAAGGTTGCAGTATTGGACTAGCCATCCCTGTGGGACCCAATCTGCCTGGTTCTAGCTTGACTGGAAAGAGTGAGTCTATAGCTGGGTGTTGCACACTTATAGTGCTTTGCAAACATTAAATGGTTGTATAAATTGTTACAGGAGGACCAATATTTTATATATAATATATATACATATTTGTATCTTCCATGGCACCTAGCACACTATTTCAAAAATATTTGTTGGTTGGTTGACTGATTGAACCATTCTTTCTGCACTGGTTTATATACCTCAGTCATTTTTTCCCCTCAGAACTTCAATGTTATATCCCTGAGAGAAGTGGGATATTTGATCAATCTCCTTTTCCCTGCTCTCTACTTTTCCTCTGCATCTTTGTCTCTAATCAGTGACAGGCAAGGCCATCTTAGTAGTGCCAACCCAGAAACTGATTATATCTCCCTTTACAAGTGAAACTTAGGCATATTTTCTCTAGTTGTTTTCAGAAGTGAGGAATTGGTGGGAAATTTTGGGAATGGCTTTCTGCCAGGGAAAACTGAAGCAAATCAAGTCTAAATTTATCCGTTATGTTTGCAACTCAAAAAGGAAGGGAGAGAGGGAGAGAAAGAGGAAAGTTGGAATGGAAGAAAAGAGGGAGAAAAGGAAAGAAGGAGGAATGGAAGGAGAAGAGGGGAGGAAAAGGAGAAAGAAAAAAGGAAAGGGAAGGAAGGAAAGAAGGAAGGAAGAAAGGAAGGAAGGGAGGGGGAGGGAGGGAAGAAGGAAGGAAGAAGGGAAAGAAAGAAAAAAGGAAAGGGGGAAAGAAGGAAGGAAAAAAATATTAAGCATTTACTATGGCCAGGCATTGTATTAAACCCGAAGGACACTAATACAAGCAAAAAGAAAAAAAAAAAAACAGTCCCAGCATTCAAAAGAAATTTACTTTCCGTGGCGAACAGACCATAGGGGTGGTAGGATGTTCCATGAGGCAAATACTTGAAAAGACAGACTACCATTCTGGTGCAGGACAATATATAATTAAAATTTTTCCCTCTATTTCATACTTGGTAAAATCAAGACATAAAGCAAGGGAAAAGTAGGATCGTTTATTTATTCAATACACATTTATTAAGCATCATTGGATGTATGCAGAGCACTTTTCTGGGAAAGATGCAAAGTTTACATAAGACATAGGTCTGGGTCCTCATGAAACTTATAGGCTAAGGGAAGTCACTTAACCCCAATTACCTTGCTCCCCCCCCCCCAAAAAAAGGAGCAAGCAATGTAACAAACAAGCATTTATTGAATGTTTATTATGTGCAAAAATGTAAATTACTTAAGGGCAGGCATGCTTTTGTTTTAGTTTTTTTTTATTTTGTTGTTTTTGGGGTTTTTTTAGATTTTGCTTTTTGTTTTTTGGAGAGGGGGAAGGTAGGGCAATTGGGGTTAAGCAACTTGCCCAAGGTCACACAACTAGTAAGAGTGTTAAGTGTCTGAGGCCGGATTTGAACTCAGGTCCTCCTGACTCCAGGGCCAGTGCTCTATTCACTGCGCTACCTAGCCACCCCCATGCTATTGCTTTTGATTAGTATCACCAAGGTCTAACACAATGCTTGTTGAGTAATAGTCAATTAATAAATACTGATGAGCGAATAAATTAATATAAGCCAGTGGGAGTATAAAGACAAAAGGAAAATAGTTCCCCCCTCCCTCCCCCAGACTTTATATTCTATTGGCATTAAGTTGGGAATCAGGATAAGGAATGGGTACAGAATGGTCATGGGATCATAGATGTAGAATGGGAAGGGACCTTCAAGTCATGGAGTTCAACCCCCTCATTTTATAGATGAAGAAATGAAGATAAAGAGAAGCAGTGTCATGTGCAGGGGTGCACTAGTAAATGCCTGAGGGAGGATTTGAATTTAGGACTTTCTGCCTTGAAGCCTAGAGCTCTAAACGCTGCATCATCTGGATGCCTCCAGTCCAATTTTACTGGAGCACAAATTACATAGAGAAAAAAAAATGAAATAAAACTGAAAAGAAGGTAAGGAAGGTGGTGTAAATATCAGTCAAAAGAGTTTGAACTTCATTCAAGATGTAAAGGAAGTCACTGAATATCTTTGAGTTGGGGATTGACAGAACTAGATTCCTGCATAAAGGAGATTAATTTGACAGTTGTGTGAAGGATTTGGATCTGACTTGGGAGTAATACATCCTAATCATTTTATGATTGGTGTCAGATTAGAAACCAGAATAAGCATGGGATCATCTAGTGGGATCAGGCCTCTCCCTCAGTGCAGGGTATGGGGTGGGGTTTGAGGATGAAGATTAAAAAGATACATAGAGACAGCTAAAGTGTCTGGTCAATACATGCAGAGGTATAACCATGGATTACCGTAGGAATTTTTCCAGGGGTCTACTTACCTTTCCTTGGTATATTTATGAAGATCTCCAGTTCCCTTTGTTCTAAGTAAAAAACAGTGTAAGGTCCAATATTTCAGGACCAGTCAGGGCAGTCTGCTAAACTGGCAGAGCTGAGTAGATCTGGGGGAAACATGTATGCCCTGGCAAGTTGTTGTAGGCCTGCCTATATCCTCATTGCAATCTCTTATAACAATAACGGTCAATGATAGTATTTATATAGTTATAATTATTATATAGTTAAAATAATAAATAAAATAAAATAGGTATAATAATAATAGTTTAAAGCTTGCAAAGCTCTTTGCAGGATCTTTTTATCCTCACCACAACCATAGGGGCTCCGTTTTTACAGATGAAGAAATTGAGACAGACAGTATTAAAGTGCCTTTCCCAGGTCACCCTGCTAGTAAGTGTCTGAAGAGGCTTTCAAACTCAGATCTTCCTGACTCCAGGCTCTGTGCCCTATCTACTTCACCATTTAGCTGCCTATTGACATCAACACAGTGTTACTAGGTCAATTCTTTGTCATTAGATGGGACAGGATGCACCTGAAATTTAACTGAAGGATAGGAGCCTTCAGTTTCAGGGGAAATGACCTCTAGACTATAGCAGGAAAAGGAAAGGGATCCAGTGGAACACAACCTTCCTGACCTAGCATTCGAGTTCTAGAAGACTATGATGTCTCCTAGTTTCATCCAGACACACCTGGATGGTCAGCAACAAAGAAAGGAAGTATATATTTTATAGGGCTCATATCTGTCAGCTAGGCTTCCCACTTCTGATGTCACAGGCCAAATATTGCCAATTGATGTGTAAAATGAGCTCTGGAAGGTTTTTTTTTTGTCCTTTCTGGCCTCATTTCACATTACTTCCTTTTCCCAAACTCTATGTACCAGCCAAACTGGACCATTCGCTGTTTTCAGGACTTAACATTCCATCTGCTGCCTGCTTGAATTTGCTGAAACTACTCCTCATTCCAGGAGCACACTTCCTTCTTAGTGCCACCTCTCAGAATTTTTATCTTCTTTCAAGGCTCAGCTTGGTTGTCTTCTCTTCTGGGAAGCCTTCCCTGATCCCCCCAAGATATGAATGCCCTCTCGATCTTCAAATTACATTCTACTTATCTCTGAACACGTTGTATCATCAGGTAGAATGTAAGTACTTTGAAAATAGAGGGAGGTGACATCAGTAACCTAGAATATAGTTTTTTTAATCTGTATACTTGTGAATAGTATTTTATTTTTCCCAATTTTTAACATTCATTTTTTAAAATTTTTGAGTTTCAAATTCTCTTCTGCCCTCCTGCCTTCCTAAGACAGTAAGCAATTTGATATAGGTTATACATGTGCAATCATGCAAAACATATTTATATAGTCAGCTTGTGAAAGAAAACACAGACCAAAAAAAGAAAACCCACAAAAAATTAAGTGAAAAATAGTATGCTTCAATCTGCACTCAGATTTCATCAGTTCTTTCTCTGGAGGTGGATAATTTAATGTTTTTCATCATGAATGTTTTGAAATTATCTTGGATCATTTATATTGCAGAGAATAGCTAAGTCATTCACAGCTGATCATTGTACAATATTACTATTACTATATGTAATGCTCTCCTGGTTTAGCTCCATTCACTCTGTATCAGTTCATGTAAGTTTTTCCAGGTTTTTCTCAAATCATCCTGCTTGTCATTTCTTATAGTACAATAGTGTTCCATTACAATCATATATCACAATTTGTTCAGTCATTCCCCAATTGATGGACATTCCCTCAATTTCCAATTTTTTACCACTGAGTTGTAGTTCTTAAGATGTCGATGTTGGGTGGCTGTTCAATGTCCCACCAGCAATATCCTGTTCTCTGGCTCAGAATCTGAAGCAGGAAGCTCAGTTGTGGCAATCCAGACAGTCAACACCAGATTAAATCTGATATTACAGTTTCACCATCACCTGATCCCCAAACTGGTAAATGCTACATGGCAAGGTCCAGAAAAACACAAGGCATAACCTAGATTGATACTAACATCTGCAAACAGCCCTATCACAACATAATGATGATGCAAATGAACATGCCCTAGGTTGAATGCTGTGGGCACTCAGCTGCCCAGAGATTTCCAAATTCCTGGTCTTTTCCCAAAAAAGTTCCTCATTTTCCCTGTGATGCTGACCACAGATTCCCTCCACACTAAATTTTCTGCTTCATAAATCTCAGAGAGAATATTAAAGATGGGGGAAGTAGAGATATCTCACTGCTTCATAATTTTTATGTGGACTAATAAAAGATGAATTCTAGGAGGTTTTGATCAGTGGACAGTAGGCACACAGAGAGGCTTAAAACTTAAATATTCCTACACAGCCTTTGAGTTTTAACAAATTATATTCACAAAGCATTCTGGCCTTGTAGGTTTCTTCCCCTGAGAGAGAAGGGAAGGAAAGGAAGAGAGGGTGAAGGAGGAAAGAGGCAATGAAAAGACATTATGTGATGTCGAGCTCTGTGTTAGTCTTGACTTTTGTCTTGCCACTGAACTTTGATAACTCTGGAAGAGAACAAGAGGCTGATAACTTTGAGCAGCTCTGGCTGACTTCAATCCAATTCACTAACAAGTTCAGAAATCACAAACAAATAAAAAAGAATCTCATATTCTAATTGAGGGACATAAGAAAGATATGATCCAACATTCTGTATTTTCAGGAAGCAAAGTCAAGCTGCATTTTGTCAAAGACTTTTTCTGAATCTATTGAGATGATCTTGTGCTTTTGTATGTTTTGGTTTTTAATATGATTATGTTTATTGTTTTTCTAGTGCTGAGCCATCCTTGAAGATCCCTGGTATAAATCTCACTTGGAAATAATACATGATTCATGGGATAAATTGCTATAGTCTAACAGGATTTTGTTGAAAATTTTTGAGTCAATATTCATTGATGATATTGGCCTATAGTTTTCCTTCTGTGTTTTATCTTTCCCTGGTTTAGGTAATGGGACTATATTTATTTCACAAAAGGATTCTGGTAAGGTGCTTTTCCCCTCAATTTTTGAGAATACTTCGTGAAGTATTGTCATTACTTGTTCTTTAAAACTTTGATAGAATTCTATTGAAAATTCATCAGAACAAGGATTCCCCCTCCCCCTCACCTTGGTAGGTTTTTTTTTTTTTTTTTTTTTTTTTTACAATTAGTTCTAGTTCATTTTCTGAGATTGGGTTATTTAAGATCTCTATCTGACCTTCTGGTCATTTTTAATATTATCTATTTCTTTTGTGTTCTCTGTTTTGTTAGAATATACTAAGTTCCAATTGTTATTTTTATTTCTCCTGGGTTTTTTGTGATTTCCCCTTACCCATTTACTATTTTGATTTTATTTTCTGCCTTCTTTTTAATCAGCTTAGCTAAAGATTTATAAATTTTTTCCCAAAGTTTCTCCAAAGAATCAGGTTTTAGTTTTATTTACAATGTCTATGAATGTTTGTTTCATGTTTATTTTTCCCTAATTTTTAATATCTCCTCTTTGGTGCTTATTTTAAGTTTGTTCATTATTGGATTTCTAATTTTTTAAATGCATGTTCAGTTCGTTAATCATCAATTTTTCTATTTTGTTTAAGTATGTTTATAGAGATATGATTCCACCCCTGAGGACTGCTGTAGGTACATTTGGAAATTTTAGTATTTTATTTCATCATTATCATTTTCTTTCACCTGACATTATTTCTTTGATTTGTTCTTTGACCCACTCAATACTTAACATTTTATTGTTAACTTTTCATTTAGGTTTGTGTCCTTTTTAAACCAGGATGCCTGGAACTGAATACAGTACTCTAAATAATGAGAGCACAGTACAGTGGGACTATTACCTGTCTGTTCCTAGAAACTATACCCCTCTTCATGCAGTGAATATCTTCTTTGCATTAAACTGCTGATTCCTATTGAGTTTGAAGTCTACTAAAACCCCAAGACTTTTCTCAGGATGACTTATGTTAATTCATGCCTCCTATACCTTGTATTTAGGGAGTTGATTTTTTTTGTACCCAAGTACGAGACATTTATCCCTCCTCCCTAAGTCATTCTGCTGATCTTGGTAGTAAATGTTTTAATGAACATGTTTTTCAATGATCTTCTTCTGAAGAACCTACTTTTTCATCCCTCCTTGTTTGGCCCCTAGTATGCACTTATCACATTCTACTAGATTGTTCAAATCTGGCTTCAGACAGTTTCTAGCTGTATGACCCTGGGCAGTTTACCTAACCCTGTTTGCCTCAGTTTCCACAACTGTAAAATGAGCTAGAGAAGGACATAGCAAACCACTCCAGTGTCTTTGTCAAGAAAACCCCAAAATGGGGTCATAAAGAGTCAGTCACAACTGAAGACGACTGAAGAACAACAACAAGCAAAACAGTAGATTGTAACCTTCTAGAAAGCAAAGAGTTTTTTTGTATCTCTAAAAAGTACCTACCACATGGTGGACACAATCAAGTCTCGGAGTCATAGCTTTTGTGGGAGGATTGCCTATCTTGCATCTGGGCTGAAATTGTATGTGACTTTGGATCCATTTTCAGGAAGGTCATGTCCACCTATTACTACAGGTGTAGCACCTTTCCTTCTCTCTTGGGACTCCCAGGCCCTACTGCTTTCGCCATCTTAAGCAAATCTTTTTAATCCCTCCAGCTTTGGTCTGTCCATCTGTAAAAGTTAAAGCCCTCCTCCAAAGGATCCTGGTGTGTATGAAAAGTTTGGAATCCTGAACCAAAAATCTTCTGGTAGGCAAGGTAGAATGAGAAGTGGAAGGTGCTTTGCACTGGATTTATCCAGAATAAGGGAATCAACAAAAGGGAGATAGGGAGAAGTCGGGAGGGGGCAGAAGTTACTGAAGAAGGAGGGAACACTAAATTATAATCTTGATTCTGCCTCTTTGTGTGACTCAGGGCATAGCATTCAGGAACCTCAGTGTTCTTTCATCTCCATTGGAAACCTGAGGTCAGACCTGCCAGATGACTAAGAAAGAGAGGAGAGAGAGAGAGCTGTGTGGGCCCAAGATGTGTCATGCAGGATAGGTCACAAAGTCACGAACACTCATAGGTCATTCAGTTCAAACTGTATCTCAATAGAAATCCCCTCTGTGATGTTCCAGTAGTCATCTACCTGCCATGTGAACCTGTGTGGTCTTGGACAAAGCATTGAACACCTCCAAGTCTCAATCTGATCATCTTTAAAATGAGTCCCACAGCTCTAAATCCTAGGAACATTTTTAGTGATGAGGAGCCCTCTACTTACTGAGGTAATTAATCCCACCTGTTGACAGGTCTCATTGTTGGTAAGTTTACATTATTTGGAACTGAAATCTTCCTCCTCATAACTTCTCTTCATTTGTCCTGGTTCTTCTCCCTAAAACTAAACCTTCTGCCTGATGATCTTCCAACATTTGAAAAGAGCAATCGTATACTTTAAAATTTTTTTATTTATTTATTTTTAGTTTTCAGCATTCACTTCAATAAGTTTTTAAGTTTTAAATTTTCTTCCCCTTTCTCTTTTCCTCCCTCCCCCCCCAAGATGGTGTGCAATCTGAGATAGGCTCTACATATACATTCATATTAAACATATCTTCACATTAGTCATGTTGTAAAGAAGAATTAGAACCAATGGGAGGAACCATAAGAAAGAAGAAACAAAAAACAACAAAAGAAAAAAAAGAACACAAATAGTCTGCTTCCATCTGCATTCAGACTCCATAGTTCTCTCTCTGGATGTGAATAGATTTTTATCATGAGCCTTTTGGAGCTGTCTTAGATGCTTGCATCGATGAGAAGAGCCATGTCTAGGAAAGTTAGTCATTGTACAATGTGGCTGATACAGTGTACAATGTTCTCCTGGATCTGCTCCCCTCAGTCAGCATCAGTTCATATAAGTCTTTCCAGGTTTTTCTGAAGTCTGCCTGCTTATCATCTCTTACAGCATAACAGTGTTGCTTTGCATTCATATACCACAACTTGTTCAATCATTCCACAATTGGTGGACATCCCCTCAATTTCCAATTCTTGGCCACCACAGAAAGAGCAAGCAATCATATTCTTAAGGGCAGTGGGGGTGGCTCAGGGGATAGAGTAGCAAGCCTGAAGATAGGAGACTTATCTTCCCTCGTTCAAATCTGGCCTCAGATTCTTACTAGCTGTGTGACCCTGGGCAAGTCTCTTAACCCTGTTTGCCTCGGTTTCCTCATCTGTAAAATGAGCCGGAGAAGGAAATGACAAACCGATCCAGTATCTTTGCCAAGAAAACCACAAATTGGGTCACAAAGAGTCAGACACAACTGAAATGGGCTAAACAATAACAACAACCATACTTTTGGTGTCTCTCCTACCCCAAGCCTTTTCTTTGAGTAAAATCTCCAATTTCTTCCATCAGTCCCTGGTTGCTCTTACTGTCAGGGTAACAGCATGTTTTCACCAGTTTAGCCCCCGCCCATCAAACCCTGGTTACACCAAACACAACCATAAATAGCCAGCAAACCTCTTTATCAAAATAAGAAGTAAACAGAAATCAGAGTGGTTATAGAGTTTAGGGTTAATGGTAGAATATGCAAATGTAAATGAGCTCTTCAACTAGGAACAAATAAAATCTCAGCTCCACCAAAAAGAGATAATGACCTCACTGGAAGGAGTCTGTTCTTAGCAGACTGTAGGGCTGCAGGTGCCAAGAATCAAGGACAGTGGTGGAAATTGGTTTTCCCCCCTTATTGCAGCTCTGAGGAAATCTCCAGTCTCCCATTCAAAGGCTAATGCTTGCCCTTCCTCAATGTCTTCCTTAAACCTCTTTTCTGAAGTGGGTCTGCCTTATGCCCTGGCCTGACTCTGAAGTCTCTCAGTCAATCAGGAGTCATATCCTCTACACATGCATAATGTAGCACACAGCCTCACAGGGCTATCCTCAGAGAAACTGCCTGACCCATGTGAGCTGAGGTGTTAACATATGCAAAGCATTTTGTGAGCCTTAAAGCACTATGTAAATGCCAGCCGTTATTATATTACTATACAGTATAGGTATGCCCCAACTGAAGCAAATCTGATCTCTCTGGGCAGGGATTTCCTTATCTGTGAAATGAGGGTATTAGATTAAGATGATTTCCAAGGTGTCTCCTAGCTCTAAATCCTATGTTCTTGTGATGTGCAGGCCCAGGTTTTTTAAAAGACCAGATAAAATAGTGAGTCAACACTATAATAAGGTATTTTTTCATTTTATAGAAGAGGATTCAGTATAGATTTCTTTCAACTAGATAGCTCTCATCATGCATGTAGCTCTAGTTTTGATACTAGTTATCTGTGTGACTTTTGGCAGGTCTCCAGGCCTCAGTTTCTACATCTTTTTTTTTTAGAGGAGCTTGGACTAGGTGATCCTTACTGAAGTCCCTTCCAGCTACAAATCTTAAGGACTCTATTCACAAACATTTCACACACAAACGACTTTTCTGGAACATATCTATTGTGTAAAGATAGGTCCACCTGTGAACATATTGCTGTAATAATAATAAATAACTATCATTTATATAGCACTTGCTATATGCCAAGCACTTTGCAATCATTAAATAATTTGATCTTTATGACCCTGGGAGGTAGGGATTATTATTATCCCCATTGTACAGATGGAAACACTGAGACAATCTGAGGTCAGGTGACATGTCAGGATCACAGAGTTAGTAAGTGTGTGAGGTCACATTTGAATTCAAGTCTTCCTTACTCCAGGCCCAGTGTTCTATTAAATGCACCACCTACCTCTAGATTCTCTGAGGTTGATAGTCTCCATATTATATAGTATTATGAGAGAGGCTGGATAGCCAGACAGCCCAAGGAGGTTTAAGATGCCATGTCCAGGTCTTCTTGAAACTGTCTAGTTTGTTCAAGGCTTGACTGAAATGCCAACTACCTCAACAAATTCAACCAATGTTTAGGAATCATCTAGGTGCCCCGGTGGCTAGCACACTACACTTGGAATCAAGAAGACCTGAGTTCGAATCTAACCTCAGACACTTACTAGCTGTGTGATCCAGGGAAGTCCCTTCACTGATGACTGCCTCAGTTTCCTTATCTGTAAAATGGGATAATAATAGCACCTACCTCTTGGAATTGTTGTGAGACAATATTTGTAAAGCAATCAACAAACCCTTAAAACGCGATATAAATGCTAGCTGTTGTTGTTCTTCTGAGTAAGGTACTATTTTAGGTTCTAAAAAGAAAGGAATACAAAGATCTTTTTAGTAGTTACTTGAAGCTCCTGAAAGGAATCTACACTATTATAAGGGGCATTCAGAATCACATAGACCTAGGGCTGGAAGGGACATCACAGCTCATCTTGCCCAACACCCTCATTTTAGAGATAGGCCCTGGTGGAGATGACAGGAATAAAAAAAGGATTTGTTTTTCTGCCTAAAAACAGGGGAGTCTGTGAGATCAATTTCAGATGGAGCAAATTAAGTTACGTGCCCAAGGTCACATAGGCAGTAAGCATAAGAAGCAGGATTTGAATATTTGACTCCAATGACTTGGCATCAGATTGCTTATAAACACCTTGAAGGCAAAACCTGCATCTAATTTCATCTCTGAATCCTCAAATGTCTCCTGGACCATTACTCAGATTTCAATAGAAAACACTGAATAATTATTTGTTGAATTGAGCAGTCTGGGGTCGCTTGGAAACCAATCCAGACTGCTTGTTTTCATCAGAGATGTGTAAGAAAACCCCTCCCAAACTACCAGCATCTTCATACCAGGCTTGGTCCCACTCCATCCCCCTGACTATTGGGGAGGCATTTGCTGCGTCTCCGTTTCCAAGGGCAGAGAGGGTGTCCATCTACGTAAGAACTGCAGCAGGGGTGATGGGGGTGTACTGGGGGGCCCTGGTGGAGATGACGGGAATGAAAAAGGATGCGTTTTTCTGCCTAAAATCAGGGGAGTCGTTGGTGAGATCAGTTTCAGATGGAGCGCCTTGCCACGCCCTACTAGACAGTGCCTGGGGTGGGAGATGAGGGAGAGAGACAGAATGGAGGCTTTGGTACCACAGTCAAATATAGACCCATTTCCATAAAGGCACCAGCAGCCTACCATTCTATAAATATCTCAGCCAATTTTCCATGGCTCTCATGTGACTTTGATGCCTGCATCTTCTGCTGGGATCCGTCGTCATGGTGATGAGGCCATGTGATCATCCCCTCTTCATTCATGGTGACTCTGAGCTGTCCTGGGGAGGGAGGAGATGGGCTGGGGGGGGGGGGGGAGGAGAGAGAGAGAAAGGAAATGAATTTATTTAAAAAAAATAATCAGGCTAAAAGTTTCCATCCGTTGCAAAGCTGGGGCTTATGGCAAAGACGTGCTGACAGCCTTATCGATCTTCTATGATTGTTAAAGAAAAAACAAGTTTATTCTAGAGGCAGGGGGAGGGTGCCTTTGAATCAGAAATGGCTAGAGCTGGCTCAGGGGCCAGCTAGTCAAACCCCCTTATTTTACAGATGAGGAAACTGAGGCCCAGTGAGGTAAGGTCAGCCAGTTTGTTAGTGTCAGGACCTGGGATCAGAACCCAGGCTTCCTGACTCCTAGTCTAGGAGGTTTGATTCATTATCCTACAGCCTGTGCTGCTGGCAAGTTGACAACCCAAAAGTTCTGGGAGCTCTTGTGGACCTGGTGGCCACCAGAATGCCATGTTCCCTCCGACCTTGGGCCAATGTGCTTCCCTCTGAGGAGGTGGGGTGGGGTTGGTGACCCTTGGTGGGCAGAAAACCAGGCTTAGGCTGGACTTCTTGTGGGATTTTAATCAAAGAGGCTGAAGGGGGATGTCTCTGTGTTCTGTAACAGTATCCCCCACTACAGGAAATGAGGGGAGGAGAGCCACCTCACTGATGGGAATTAGCACGGAAAAAAATGGTGTCTATGGAACCAGGGGGATCAGGGTTTGAATCCCAAGTTTGCCTCTTATCACCTTAGGTGACCTGGTATAGATCATTTTGCCTCTCTCTGGGTCTCGGTTTTCTTACCTCTAAAATTAGGGCATTGGACTAGATGACCTTACCAGTTCTAAATTTTTTATCTTTTAAAATGGAATTGGAAATATTTGGACTAGAGATGAGAACGAGGGGATGGGAGTGGGACATGATAATGTTATTCTAATATTTCAAGAATTAGTCTATTAAAAAAAGATTGATAACTGATAAATCAACAAGCATTTATTAAGGAGCTGCTATATGCTATATAGTTATATATAGTATATAGTATATATATGCTATAGCTATATAAGAGCAGGCCCTATGCTAAGCATTGCGCATACAAAAACAAACCAAACAAAAAACAATCCTTGCTCTAATAGACAATGATAAAACAGAATGTGTCCAGAGGAAGGACCATAGGACCTTAGATCTGGAGCTAGAAGGGGTCCTAGAAGCCATCTGACCCAACCACCTCATTTCACAGATGGCAACCAAGACAAAAACATATTGAATGGTTTGGAGACCCTAATATGTGAGCACAAGGGACCTGAGAATGTTTAGCCTGGAGCAGAGTAGAGGAGGCCTGGAGAAGGGGGGGGAGAGTGGGAACAAGATAAGCATTTTTAAGTCAGATTGCTGTGACAAGATTAGAGGCAGGAGGGTGAATGCTGCAAAGAGGAAGAGGCTTGATGTGAGGGAAAATGACCTAACTGTTCTTACTGCCCATGAGTGGAATGGGCAGCCTTGGGAAGTAATGACTTCCCTGTCATTGAAATTATTTTAACTGAAGTTGGGTGATCACTTGTCAGAAACTAAGCAAAGAACATTCCTACTCAGGTATCCAAAGATGACTTTGGAGGATCCTCCCAATAAGACTCATTATCTCATTTGATCTGTAAGATGGGGTTGCCTCAGTTTCCTCATCTGTAAAATGAGCTGGAGAATGAAATGGCAAACCACTCCAGTATCTTTGTCAAGAAAACCCCAAATGGGGGCAGGAAGAGTGGAACATGGCTGAAAGAACTCAACAACAACAAACAAAAAAATGGGCATCATCCCCATTTTACAGATTAGGAAACTGAGGCTGAGAAAAGTTACTTGCCCAGAATCCCACAACTAGCAAGAGACTGAAGTATAATTTGAAGTCAGGTCTTCCTGACTCCAGGTCTAATGCTCTAGTAAGCACAAAATTAGAACCAATCGTAAGGGAGGAAATAACAAGGAAGCAGCTTTCAGCAAGGAAGAATCCAACCGTGCCTCCATCCTACATATCTATCCCTCAGATACTCAGGTATCTGGGATTTCATCAGCTGGGGAACCCTGTTGTGGGAACTTTTTTCTCCACAAAAAAAGAATGGGGGGGGGGGCAGCCAGGTAGCACAGCGAGTAAGAGCACCGGCTCCAGTGTTGAGAAGACCTGGAGATCGAATCCCAGGCTCAGACACTTAGCACCCACCCAGAAACACCTGGCCATGTAACCTTGAGCAAGTTACTTAACCCCGAATGCTTAGGGGCGGCCAGGTGGCTCAGCGAGTAAGAGCACCGGCTCCAGTGTCGGGATGACCTGGATCAAATCAGGGCTCAGATACTCAGCACCACACCCAGAAATAATAACTGGCCGTGTAACCTTGAGCAAGTTACTTAACCCCAATTGCTTAAAAAAAAAAAAAGAATGGGGGCAGATTTATCACATTGTAGTTAAATACTGGAAGCTACCTGAGGCAGAGCAAAGAGACTTCTCCAAGGTCACACAGCTAGTTTAAGGCAAGCCTTTGTAACTCTCACTCCAATGCTCCATCTGCTGCAAATTGCTCCTGTCTTCCACACAATAGTCACTTAACTGAATCAAACATCTAAAGTCATCCTAGAATGGAATGGGAGCTTGAGGAGTCCCCCATCCCTTTAGGTGCTCATGCAAAGACTTTGTGGCCTTTTGTCAACCCTTACTTGATGTAGGGATTCCTGCATCAAGAGTCACTCTGTGTATGGGGGAAAGATAAACAACAATAAGTCAACAAGCATTTATTAAGCACCTGCTGCATACCAGGTTCTGTGCTAAGTACTGGGGACACAGAGAAAGGCAAAAACAAACAAGCCAGTCCCTGCTCCCAAGGAGCTCACATGGACTGCTGTGGTTGGGCCTGGTGACAACCCAGGTCCTGTCTTACTCCTGGATTTTATTAAGAGCTTTGGGATTTCCCTGTGGCTCTAGTGGTCAACCTTGAGCCATCCCTCTGACTTCTTCTTGAGGGAGTAGAGAACAGCTCAGAGATGTTGTCTTTATAAAGCACCCCCAAGAAGCCTACTGAAGCTGCTAGGGCAAATATTGTAGGGCCTGCCTGAGAAAACAGGGGAAAGGAGATGAGGAAGAGGATTTCCTTCTGACTCTCTTCCACCCTTCCCCCACACCCCTCCTACTTGCTTTCCTCTGATCCCATCCTAATACTCCGTGGACAGCATGCTGGAGAGCCAAGATTGAGTTGGAACTCTTAACACTTCTTAGCTGTGTCACCATGGATAAGTCACTTAGTCCCTCTGAGCCCCTGAAGTGCACTTGCTCAGAAAAAAATCCTGTATCTAGGGAAACAATTGTCTTTCCACTGAGCAACCCTGCCCTAGTTCCCAAAGGATTGGGGTCTTTGAAGGGCCCTAATATCCTAGATTGGTGAGAATTTCCAATTTAGTCCTGGAGATGCCAGATCTAACTCTTGTTCATTTAAACTTCAATCTCCTGGGGCCTCAATTTCTTCATAAATGGGGGGCCTGGATTTAGCCTATCAGGCCCCTTCCAGTTCTTTTCAATAACATAAAATGCACTGGATTTGGGAGTCAGAAAATCTGGGTTCAAATCTTGATCTGCCACTGGCCACCTGAATGACCTTGGGCAAGTAAAAACTGGGCTGCAGTTTTGTCATCTGTAAAATGGACTTAGATTAGATGACTCCCAAGTTCCCTTCTCCTTTTCAATCTATGATCCTAGAGGGCAGGCTCTGTGCTTTATTTATCTTTGCATCCCATGTTGTTGGTCAGTTGTGTCTTTCTCTTGACCCTATTTAGGGTTTTCTTTGCAAAGATATTGGAGTGGTTTGCCATTTTCTTCTCCAACCCATTTGACAGATGGGGAGACTGGGGCAAAGAGGGTTAAGAGACTTGCCACATAGCTAGTAAGTGTCTAAGACCAGATTTGAACTGAGGAAGACGAGTCATCCTGAGTCCAGGCTTGGCACTCTATGCACTGTACCACCTGGCTGCCCTTTGCATCCTATGGAGAGAGCCCTTAACTGAATCATAGATTTAGAACTGGAGGCAGCCTTAAGCACTATTGAGTCCCTTCCCCTCATTTTACAGAGGAAGAAGCTGAAAGGATAAATGATTTGTCCAAGGTCACAGTGGTAAATGAATGATCTTTAATATCTGTTGGATGGTTTATTCACTGATACTTGCCATACTCCTATGAGGCAGGGAGGGCAGGTCAATCGTAATTCTCATTTTACAAATAGAAAAACAGAGACATGAGGGGAGACCCAAGGTTGCTGAGCTGTTTAGGATCAGAGGAAGCACTAGGCACCGTGATCTCTGTATTCCGGGTCCAAGGCTATCCCCACAACCTGGGCCCCATGTGCTGTTATGGTCCCCAAAGACCAACAACTCCCAAGACTCTGTAAGTTGGCTTCAAGCCTAGGCCTGAGCCCAAGGAGCTTGAGAACACAAGGAAATTTGCTTCAGAGCCCAGGGAAGGGAGGCAAGCTTGCTGGCAGGAAAGAGGAATTATTCCATTTTCTACTCCAGACAAGCACGCGGCTGCCTCTGCCTCGGTGATGAATCTTTTTAGTTAAAGATGATACATCACTCGGGGTGAATTATAAGCCTGGAGGTGCTGGAAGCCATACAAGTCAATTACTGAGGCTGAGAGACCTTTGTATTTTGGGCCCAGTGGAGATGATGGTTCCCTCAAGGTACCGTAAACCAACCGAGGCTTTCCCTCGGGCCCCACTTGGAAGCTTTGCAGCTCCAGGGTCTGTACCCTGGGTGACTATAAAGTAACCAGACTCCTCTCCACAGGCTCCATGTAGAGATCCATCTCAGCTTTTTAGAGCCCGTCACTTTGTTTCCCCTGCCAGTGAGGCAGGGGAATTATTTCTCCTCTCTGCTTTATGGATAAGAAAGCCGAGCCTTGGAAAGTGTCTTGTCCAGAGTCTGCCCAGCTCAAACGGGCCCCATGATCTGCTCTCCCAAGCCTGCAGAGTAAGCCTGAGATTGTGGAAAGGGCATCTCTCCTTCCTACTCTCTTCCAGTCTATCTCCCCTCTCCCCACAAAGGTCTTTGTCCTGTACCCTGAAGTGGGCCAGGGAGCATTGACAAAACAAAAAGGACATTTCTTGTTTCAGGGGGTTTTGCCACAGACTCAGTTGATGTTCCTGCCCGGCCGAGGCCCCCCAAACTCTGAAAGCAAGCAGAGATCACAGTTCTACTGTGAATTCTTACTTCAGGCATTAATGAAGAAGGAAAGAAGGAAGGAAGGAAGGAAGGAAGGAAGGAAGGAAGGAAGGAAGGAA